>NC_088870.1:42435300-42735300 GCF_032884065.1 Artemia franciscana
TTTTTTCTTTTTTTTTAGTTTTTTACCGTTTTTCTTTTTTCAGTTTTCTTTTTCTTCTTTATTTTTCAGCGTCACTATGAAATACCTATCGCCGAACCTTTGTTTTTTTTTAAACTAAAATCTGGTAGGCATTGATTACCCTATCCAAGTCAAAATCCCAAACCCAATCATCATCGCTATCATTTTCGGTTTTGATATGTTTTGACTCTCGCTGTCCAGGTGGATTTTCATCTAACTGCGCGGTTTTGCGTTCTTTAGCCGCAAGCCTGTTTTCTTGCTGTTCTTGTGATTCCTCGGCACGCTTTCTTTTCTTACTTTCTCTATCAGCCGCAAGTTTTTTGGCATAGACTCTTTGAGCAGCTTCCTCGGCTGTTGCCATTGTAGGTTCTTCAATCATTTTACAATTAAACATTTTTCCGTCCACAATCTTCTTACAATTAAAAATTTGTCTTTGAACGATTTTCTTAAATACTTTTAATGACGTCATCGTCATAACAAACATGACGACAACTAACTTCATGACATATGATGACATGACATCACTCGACAGATAGACAGACAGACAGACAACTTATTTATATATATATATATAGATATACTAGCTGTTGGGGTGGTGCTTCGCCCCACCCCAACACCTAGTTTGTGGGGGCGCTTCGCACCCCCCCAAGCCCCCCGCGCGCGTAAGTCGTTACGCGCCATATTAGTTACGCACCATTGTAGTTGTGTCCCTATGTCCCACCTGTGAATATAGATATATATATATATATATATATATATATATATATATATATATATATATATATATATATATATATATATATATATATATATATATATATATATATATATATATATATATATATATATATATATATATATATATATATATATATATATATATATATATATATATATATATATATATATATATATATATATATATATATATATATATATATATATATATATATATATATATATATATATATATATATATATATATATATATATATATATATATATATATATATATATATATATATATATATATATATATATATATATATATATATATATATATGTTTTTAACTACGTAAAACTTGCGAATATACAACATTCTTCGCAGTCCCATTGTCTGTGCATATAAATAGATTGTCAGGTTTACCGACTCTTGAACATGTAACATATAATGGTCCATGGGAAAACAATCCGTATTCAGATCTATACCTCATGATTCTAATGATTGCCCTTAAGCTTTGTTGATGGTGATTGCTAATCGACCATTCCCTGTGTCGCCGTCGTCATTTATATATCCCTCTGTGCCCCCCGGCGTCCCCGTTGTAGTTGTTTCCCTGTGTCCAGGTCGTCATTTATATTCCGTGTGTCACGGTCGTCATTTGTGTCCCAGTGTCCCAGTCTGTGATTTCTCTTTGAGTGTCCTGGGCGTCATTTATATTCCTCGTGTCCCAGTGTCCCGGTCGTCATTAGTGTCCCGGTGTCCCGATCTGTATGTACATTCGTTTTTGAATTGGTCTTTTATTTAGTTTTTAGTTTTTTACCTTTTTTTAGTTTTTTTAGTGATACCTCATGATTCTAATGATTGCCCTTGAGTTTTGTTGATGGTGATTGCTAATCGAACATTCCCTGTGTCCCCTTCGTCATTTATATATCCCCCTGTGCTCCCCGGCGTCCCCGTTGTAGTCGTTTCCCTGTGTCCCGGTCGTCATTTATATTCCCTGTGTCCCGGTCGTCATTTGTATTCCGGTGTCCCGGTCTATATATGCATTCGTTTTTGAAATGGTATATGATGAAATAAATTTTTGTATTTTTCCCTTTTTTCTTTTTAGTTTTTTTTTTTGGTTTTTACTTTTTTATAAGTTTTTTTAGTTTTTTTCTTTTTAGTTTTTTTTTTATTTTTTTTTAGTTTTGTTTTTCTCCTTTATTTTTCATTTTTTGTTCCCTTTTTTCTTTTTTTTTAGTATTTTTAGTGTTTTAGCTTTTTTAGTTTTTATATTAGTTTTTAGTTTGTTTTTTTCTTTTTAGTTTTTTTGTGTTTTTACCTTTTTTAGGTATTTTTGTTTTTTTTTTTTTACTTATGTCCCGGTCGTCATTTATACTCCCTGTGTCCCGGTTGTCATTTGTGTCCCGATGTCCCGGTCTGTAATTTCGTCAGTCGACAAACATGACGTCAGTCAACACACAATCATGACGTCACCCGACAGACCCACACACACACAGACAACTTATTTTTAAATATATAGATATACGAGCTTTTATATATATGTTATTATATATTATTATATTTATGTTCATATATATATTATGAGCTTTCAAAAATTTATCCGTATTTCCTGTAATTATGTGGAATCACGAGCTCCCCGTGAACACGTTTCCTCGTGTTTCCTGTAATCTGTGATTTCTTTGTCCTTTTTATTTCTTTCTAACTCTTATATCCTCCCTGGAATAGATTTAGCCTATTCCAGCCAAAAGGGCTGTTCCAGCAACAAAAACTTGTTGCTGATCTGTTTTTTCAGTGATTGGTCACATCTGAAAGATGTGATCATTGACTTATGTAAAACATACTAAAACCTATATTTGGTAAATAAAGTATAACTCCAAAACATTTCAGAGCAGGTGACAATCTACCCACACAATCTAGGTATTAGTAACTCCCATCTAATTAATAGACTTAACTTCCAAAAATAATCGTGTGACCCTATACGTGAAGTTGAAGTAAAACGAGTATTTTTGTAGAACAGTAAGATGCTTCATACGACTCAAGAATCGAGGGCAAACCTTAAATTTTCTGTTTTGCCTTATGTTGATGTTTTTACTTTTTTTTTTGGGGGGGGGGCTTTGAGACTTGGAATTTCGGCTGGGGAGAGGGGGTGAAACAAAATTCCTCCCGTCTTCACAAAACAGTGCCCGTAACGATTTTTCTCTTTAATGTATGCCATCTTAAAAACTCCGCTTTAATATTTTAAAGTATTTTAATTGGCTTCAGCAAAATTCTAGCAAGCGTCTCAATACCTTTGGTCCAGAGCTAATAATACAGTTAAATGTACTTTACTTCCAAAAATAATCGTGTGACCCTTTACTTATGTAAAGCATACCATAATCATGGACTTATGTAAAACATACAAAACCTATGTTTGGTAAATAAAGTATAACTCCAAAACATTTCAGGGCAGGAGACAATCTACCCACATAATTTAGGTATTAGTAACTCCCATCTAATTAATAGACTTAACTTCCAAAAATAATCGTGTGACCCTATACGTGAAGTTGAAGTAAAACGAGTATTTTTGTAGAACAGTAAGATGCTTCATACGACTCAAGAATCGAGGGCAAACCTTAAATTTTCTGTTTTGCCTTATGTTGATGTTTTTACTTTTTTTTGGGGGGGGGGGGGCTTTGAGACTTGGAATTTCGGCTGGGGAGAGGGGGTGAAACAAAATTCCTCCCGTCTTCACAAAACAGTGCCCGTAACGATTTTTCTTTTTATCTACCCACACAATCTAGGTATTAGTAACTCCCATCTAATTAATAGACTTAACTTCCAAAAATAATCGTGTGACCCTATACGTGAAGTTGAAGTAAAACGAGTATTTTTGTAGAACAGTAAGATGCTTCATACGACTCAAGAATCGAGGGCAAACCTTAAATTTTCTGTTTTGCCTTATGTTGATGTTTTTACTTTTTTTTTGGGGGGGGGCTTTGAGACTTGGAATTTCGGCTGGGGAGAGGGGGTGAAACAAAATTCCTCCCGTCTTCACAAAACAGTGCCCGTAACGATTTTTCTTTTTAATGTATGCCATCTTAAAAACTCCGCTTTAATATTTTAAAGTATTTTAATTGGCTTCAGCAAAATTCTAGCAAGCGTCTCAATACCTTTGGTCCAGAGCTAATAATACAGTTAAATGTAAATGAGGTCTTACACTATCCTTATCACAGTATTTTCTTCGAATCGGGTAGACTTTTGTACCGTCCTCGTCAACCACTTCAACGGATAACCCATCATCTTTGTCTTCGATTCTGTGAAGCTGAAGATCTGATGTTTCCAGGGCCTGATTTTCATAAACACCACTAGAATTCATCTCTTAAAGGGAAAAAATAATCAAAAACCATAATAACAATAGTAATATCGGGTGTTTCTGAGGATTTTTCATGGGGAACAGAGGGAGACAATCAACCCATCAGAGGTGAGGGAATTAATCTTGCATTCACTTTTGTGGGAGTTAAGAGGGGGAAGCAGTTATTTTGAGGGATGTACGGTTAACCTCTTCTAATAAATGCTCCCATGATTCTGAGCTCACTAATATGCTGATTGGGTGCCTTTAGGCCAAAAATTCTGTGGAGTTCCAGTCCCTACTTTTTTGGTCTTAAAGAGAATTGGAGCAAATGATTCCAATTCTTAGCAATACATTTGCCGCAAATAATATGAGGTGTTCTACCAGCTGAAGGATTAGTTATCAAGTTTATCCAGATGCTTGCCCTTGTTATTCCAGTTATTTGGATTGATGCAGGCAACCCTAAGAGATATTCCATTCGGGCTCAAGATTTCTTATTTTACTCATCCTCGTAGATAGGAGAACAAATTAGGATAACAAAATGTTGCCAATTCTTAAGAGCAAAAAGTAGCGACCCCATCTACATATTATTTTCTTTACAAAAAAAAACAAGTAAACTCCAACCCAGGCGCTTTCAGGTGACAGAAGACTTCCAACTTGCTCTCGTGATGATTAGCTACAAATTCGAAATTTAACATGTATTTTTCACCAAACTGGAGTTCAAGCAAATGAATAAACACCGCAAATCCTGCAAGTTGGGGTTTATATGTTGTGAAACCCCAACATATATGTTGGGGTTATACCCCTGAAGGCTTTATATGTAGTTGGAAGACAGATAAGTTAAATTGTCTCAAGCATTGAGGAATATTCACTCGGCTGAGCTTACCACGTGCACTGTTGGATTTGCTTTTGGTTGAAATTATAATGCATTCGGCTATTGGAATTCCGACACGTTTTGTTTACCATGATAATCTTGTTAAAAGTTGATAAATACTAGAGAAAATCTTTACTTGTTTGCAAATAAATATAAATATAAATGTTTACTACACACGCATGGTTTAGTTCTGTAGACGTTGATGGTATTTTGAAATATCACTTCTATGCTGATTCTCTGGGACATATCTATGGAGCATATCTTCTCTACTGATTCTCTAAAACATATCATTTAAGTTATATTCCATTTTTTTCATTATTTTTAAGGCTTGATTCCTGTTTATGTGAAATTGTCACTTCTATTGGCCACATTTATCTATTTATATGATATTTTTGAATGCGCTAAAAACACAGATAGAAATATTAGCGAAAACGTTTTAAGCTTGATAGAAAAGAGAAAGGTTTTGCACATGTGTGCAAGCATGAATTGGATTAACGACGCGTCTTGACTACTAAGGTCATCGCAGCAGCCCACCAGTGTGATGCTACATCTGGAACTCTGGGCCCATATTACCAGCCTGAGGTTGAACCTCCAATGTGACTACAATACCAAAGAGACTTGTACAAGAACCTTTTAAGGGATAGATCATATGCTAATAAGAAAAGAAGTGCTAGTCAATCATATGCTAAAAATCATATAATATGCTAAATCATATGCTAGTAAGAATTTTGACGTGTTAAAAATATGAAAGGATCTGGTCAATCTGAACTTGTACCAGTTAAAAATAAAGAGCCAGTTTGTCTGTAGTAAAGAATCAATAGCTTTCAATTTATCATTTATTGACATCCCCCTCCCCCAAAGAAAAAACAACCATCCTTTAATTAAATTTTTAGGTAAGGTATATAGTTCTAAATAATTAAAAACGTCAATAAATATGCATCCTGGCAGAAAAATAGTTATTGGAACAATTGGACCCAATCAGGGCCCACGTTCGAAAGGGCCCGCACTGCCCTCAAAATGAACAGTTGACTTTCGAAATTGTGAACTGTTCTTAACGATTCCCGTAAGCGTTGCGTCTGGAGATAGATCATTTTCCGGACCAAAACCAATAAAAAAAAGTAGTAAATTAGGATAGACTAGATAGTACAGTAATCCTGTTGATTGAAAGTGAAGACACAAGTAAGATAGATTTTAAAGCTGTTTTAGAAGTATTTGCAGAACCAGACCTTAAAAATATGTACATTCATGTGTCTATATTCGGTGATGTAGATTTCAGAAGATATTTTCAACATTTAATAATATCTAGGGGACACAAACACAAATTAACATTAGCACAATATGATTACAGAAAAAGAATAAAAGAGGATAAAACCGTAAGCTCAAAATGAACAAACTGATCCATCAGATGAGACGAGATCAAGCTAAACCGTAAGCTCAAAATGAACAAACCAGACCATCAAATGAGACGTGGTCAAGATAACCCGTAAACTCAAAATGAACAAACTGAAACCATCATATTAAAAGAGATCAGGATAAATCGTAAGCTCAAAATAAACAAACTGAAGTATCAGATGAGACAAATTCAAGAGAACGACCTGAAAAATGTAAATGCGCGACGGGTGATAATGAACAACCTAGATCAGTGGTTCTCGAACTTAATCAGACACTGTAAACTTATTTAGACCCTTTTTTTACCTACAATAAAATTTAGGTTTCCCTTCTCAGTTACCGGTACTACGTAAACTGAAGCAAAAAATAAATAAAATTGCCAGTTCCAGAGTTAAAGGGTTGTTCTATATTTTGTTGACTGGCCACATGCCCCTTAAAATTGCTGCGTACCCCCAAGGGGAACGCATACCACAGTTTGAGAACCACTCATCTAGACCATCAGAAGTGACAAGGCCAATCCAAGTAACTAAGACCAAAAGGACCTGAAACAATGTCTGAAGCAATGATAAACGAAAATAAAGATAAAAGAGATATGTAATTAAAATATTAATGAAACCTAAAATTGTGAAACGAAATTGAAGAATATAGAAATCTATACTTAGAGGACAAGTTGCAGCGAGAATAAAAACGACTCAAAAACGAAAGTTAAGAA
This sequence comes from Artemia franciscana, assembly GCF_032884065.1. Taxonomy (NCBI): domain Eukaryota; kingdom Metazoa; phylum Arthropoda; class Branchiopoda; order Anostraca; family Artemiidae; genus Artemia; species Artemia franciscana. Next base: position 42,442,346 of record NC_088870.1, read on the forward strand.
AAACAAATATGTGGTTGAAAGATATGGGACAACGAGGATCAGAATAAATTACAATAAAAATGTAGAAGAGAGAAATAGTAGAGAAAAAGAGTTAAAAGATATGCAACGGCGAGAACAAAGAAGTATGCAGTTAGAACCGAGAATTACAACAGCAGGAATCAGAACTTGCCAAAGAGGAAAGTGAAGAACAAAGAATTGTAGGGTTAGCGGACACGCTGTAGGTAATATCAAGAATGGGTGTGGGCTTTTTTTATTCAAGCTTTGCCCTACGTGTCATTTTAAATCTGACCGCTGCGCACTAGCTACGAGTTCAATCGGATGCAAATGTTTTCTTTGGCTGTTACCTAATAGGGATTGTTAGAGTTCAGAATCTGCTAGTCCAGCGGGGAAGTCTCGGCTGAAAAAAATTTATCATTGTCCAATATTTACATTTGAAGATGATGTAAACTTACGTGACTTGTTTTGGTTCCAGTGGACCTTTATAATCCAGCAAAACTGGTTTTGAAGGTCAACTACACGTAACATGTTAGATCTAGCGGCTCACTCAGCTCGAGATTGAAAAAAAAGCTCAGTGTGTCAACATTTAGGATATTATTCTTGGCAAGTTCTTTAGTAATGGATGCTTTTACTCTATTGCATATTGGAGGCACTAGCAACGATGAAATGAAACCTAGAGTGCTTAAAATAGCAATAGAAATTGCAAGGGGTTGTCGGCAAACCCTAGAATGGGACAACATGCTTACATGATAGTAAATATTATTGAGCAAATTCAAGTTGGAAGAACGCTATGCTTTGCAGTAAAAATGAGTACACTGCTAACAAAAGTTACAAATCGGATTAAATAAATTAGTGAAATACATTGAACAATTATCTGAATCAATGTATAAGAAAGGAGAAAGTATGTTACTCCTTTAGGAGTAAGAAGGATGATGATTATCAACAGTTATCTCTTCAAAAGAAAATATTTTCTTGTAGAACACTTAACGAAATATTTGAGCAATGATTCTCCGTCTTTGGACTATTGTATGAGACTTTTACGCCGTGGGCCATCTGCATTTACTTATTTATTTACATACTAATTTAAACAAAATCCAATCATATTGTGAAATTACTTATGACCATTGCTTATAAATTCGTTCAAGAGGGACATTTTTACAAGGCAACAACAAATAAGTCGAATATGTTTTGTGACGTCACTTGATTACTCCTCTTCCTTGAAGACATACATTTTATCAATCGCGATTCAGTTTGTTTTTGGCAGTGAGACAGTCAACATGTGAAACTGTTTTAAACCTTTCCATTGTGCTTGAATACATTGGGTATTTGATCATCCTGTGAGAATTATACTATTTTTGACTATAATACAAAGCGTAGATTACGCAATCCATGTAAATTGTATAGAAGATAAGCAATGGAAATTAAAGACTGGAAATCCTGTCTTGAGAATTTTTGTGACTCCCATACTAGTGGTTTCCTATCTTCCATTTATCAGTGTGATAAATGTGATCGATGGAAAAACACTTACCCTGGTATGATTGGAAAAAACCTTAAACGTGACTTCCGTTTATTTTTAAGAGGCTAGACCTACGTTGCCCGGGCAACGTGAGGTGTTGCGGCTTCCTTTTTCCGGCTTCGCTGACTAAAGTGTTGCGAGAGCAACACTTTGGTTTTGTTTCTTCACTATCGATCAGTAATCACATGATCAAAGGCTATTCCTCAGCGTTGAGAAAATAACAACAAAATAATATCGAAACAAGGGACTAAATTGACTTTGCAGCCAGTTGACCTTTATCCTTTTCAATCGTAGACATCGTGACGGGTGGAAACTCGGAACAATATCTTATATTATCTAGTTGGTATTATAAGGCTATCCCTAACTTTTCAGGATCAAAATACCATAGATGACATTCTATTAATTATTACGAAACTATCTTATTGTTTTACATTCTCGTTTGTGCTTGTTTCTTCACTATCGGTTAAATGATGAAGTTGTCAGCCTATCGAAGTTTTTAAAACGGTATGTTCAAACAAGAACGCAATCAGTTATCACATGACCAAAGGACTAAATTGACTTTGCAGCCAGTTGAACTTTATCCTTTTCAATCGTAGACATCGTGACAGATCAAGACTTGGAATGATATTTTATATAATCTAGTTGGTATTATAAAGCTATCCGTTACTTTTCAGGATTAAAATACCATAGGTAACACTAATTATTAGGAAACTACCTCATTGTTTTACGTTATCGTTTGTACCCGTTGCGTAAACACTTAATTCTATCAGATTTAAAGAGATCGAATACAATGTGCACGAATTTGCACAAATTTCTAGCCCAAAGTGAGCAGATTCTTACTTACAAGTCCCTCTCCCGTGATAGACATCAATTTCACCGGAAACAAATAAATGGGTACACCAACTAGCAAAAGTTGCAAACCGCTCATCGCTGATGATGATTGTAGCCTAACAGCTGATTATTACTTACAAGTCCCCTACATGTCTTACCACTGGAACCAAATTGGTTTAACCATCAAATACACCGGAAACAAATAATACGTACACCAACTAGCAAAAGTGGCAAACCCCTCACTGTCGAAGATGATTATGAGCGTTTCTCGCCCAAAGGGAACTGATTCTTACTTATAAGTCCCTCTCCCGTGATAGGCATCAAGTTCACCGGAAACAGATAAATGGGTAAACCAACTAGCATAGCTGCAAACCCCTCATCGCTGAAGTTGAGTGTAGCCTAACAGTAGATTATTACTTACAAGTACCCTACATGTCTTACCACTGGAACCAAATTGGTTTTACCATCAAATACAGTGGAAACAAATAATGAATACACCAACTAGCAAAAGTTGATAACCCCTCATTGCCGAAGGTGATTATCATCTAACAGCCGACTGTTGCTTTCAAGTCCTCTATATGTTTCACAATTTGTATCGGCCTAGATTTCGTTTCAATGTGTACCTTACTACTGAAGTTGTCAACCCCTTGAAACTTTCAAACTGGCATACCTCATGAAGGAATTTTGCACCAAAAAATGGATGTTATATACTTCGATCAGCTCATCAAAAGCTATCGATTGCCGTCGAAAAAAAAATTCTATCTGTCTTAGTTCAAAAGTTGTTTTTTTCTGCCGTAGGCCAACTTTCTAACGTCACCACTTAGATATGAGAAAAGGATAAGCTCCAATTTCTTAAGCTATGAGAGAACTTTTAAAGTTTATTAGGCACATCTGATACCATTTCTCTACCGCAATCCCAAGTCCGAAAAACTGAATGTTAAACTCAGCTTAAATCACGAACAGAAATGGGTAGAAACAATAGATGTTAGCACTTTCGGACCCGTGGGAAAATGCCACATTTTTGCTTCTGTAAATTTTTCTATTTATCACTCAAAGAAGATATATTGGCTGTGGGGCCGGGTAACTACCACATATATTTAACAATCATAGATTTTAGTCGATCTTCAATTTGAAAGTGGTGCCTGCCTGCTTGCCTGCTAGAACGGAGCTTTCCGCTCGAAAGCAGAAACATGGTTTGATGAAACGAAAGCTTGGCTGCACAACTTCAGATACTCCTCCCTGGCAAAGGCTATATAGCTCCACTTCACTTCGCACACCATAGGCTCTGGCTCCTGGACAAGCAAAAACCATCCTTTTTGGCCTCAGGCAAGAGTTCTGCGGAGGTTTCCAAAATGTAATGTCATATTCATCAACCCGGCCTGAGCTCCTCACTTTCCGTAAAAACTGCACAGGTTAGATACCCTTACCAGTCTCCAGGAATAAGCTGTGATCGGCGACATAAAAAAAAAGAAAAAAAAAAAAACGGGACAAAACCAAAGTGTTGCTCTCGCAACACTGTTAGTATTTTATGGAAAGTGTGAAGCATGAAACTTTGAATAAATTGGTTCGAAAGAGGAGTATGCATAGCTTCTTGGCCTTAGGTGGTTGATGCTGCAATAAGATCTTCCCCTTTTGTTTTTTCCATCAGCCTGTTTCTATTATTTGTAATTTTAGTCTAATTTAAAATCTACTTTACGTTTTTGGAGATGAAAAATAGGTTGAAATCAATGCGGTGTCAGCTCACAAAAAAGACAATTGAGCTGGAATAAGAAGCATTTCGAAAAACTTTTAAACTCGAGCATAAAGAGCAGAGGATTGAAGAGGGAGCAGCCCCCCTAATTTGTGGACCAGTTTCTGTTCGTTTGAAGTTTTGATGTCAATCTTTATTTTAATTTGAAGAAACATTTTTCAACCTACTAAGGACTAGGGTTATACATTATCTAATGTTTATTTTCAGGGGCGCCTAACGATTATAAGGAAACAATTTAGGAGTGGATGCTAAAAGGAAAAATAGATGAACTATTTTTATCATAATTTTTACCGTAACTTAGAATTAGGAGCTGAATTTTAGAAGAAAAACTCATATACCTTTATATTGTTTATCATCTCAAAATCCATTAGGTACCATCATCTCTGGCTAAGGTTCAACTGAATAATACGAAATTTGAGGAAAATAGTAGATTTTCTAGTTTGATATTCATGACGTATTGTGCTAATACAATGGCCTTTCGTCTTAACCGGATAGCCTACTGTAACAAGTTTTTTTAGTTATGTTTACAATGTTATATCTTGTTCATTAGGACCTTTTATCAAGCATGAGTTTAAATTTTTCTTTCATAGAACAGGAGCAAATTACATTATTTCTTCAAGTTTGACTTACTTTTATTTGTCGCGGATAAGTCCAAAATTTTTCTCACTATGATAATCAACCTTTGACGAGGAAACCGTTAGTGCTACTTAGAACTGTTAGTTCCAATAGACTTTGACAGTGGTGTCATGTCAGATGTTCGCTGTTTTGGCATGAAAAATAAGGTTGATAGTTCAAAGTTGGTGTTTATTAATGTGTGTTTGTGGCACAAATGAAAGAATGCCAAAAACACAGTTGTTTCTGTATAAATGATTCCACAATGGAAATGAATTCATTTTTTGTTTCTTAGGTCTCATGTTTCTTTTTTTTACTCTTCTGTTCCGGTTTTCGATCATGTATTTGTTGCCCTTCATGGCCTCGTAAAAAAAACAACAAACACGTAGTTATTGTTGTCCATTTATTTTGATGTTAATAAACTGAACTGAACTGAAAAAAAAGCCTCCCCTCGCTCTTGTCTCCCTTTGCTCCTTGTTCCTGTGTTCCTGCGTCTTTTTCTGCTTTTGCTCTTGCGTCTGATCCCGTATCCGTTTGAATGCTTTCGGAATGCTTTCCTTCCAATACTCTTTTCCTCTTGTGTAGCTTCGTTCTCTTACTCCTTTTTTTTCCTGTCTTTGTTTCTGTTTTTTTCTTATTTTCTTAAGAATTGGGATATTTTCAAAATCCCTTTATGTTATATAATCTTGTATGTCTGTAAAACAGAAGCCGAAGATACAATTTTTTGTATAATTAAATAAAAAAAACTAGTTTTTTTAACTAAAAGTAAGGAGCGACATTAAAACTTAAAACGAACAGAAATTACTCCGTATATGAAATGGGTTGTCCCCTCCGCAGTCCCACGCTCTTTACGCTAAAGTTTGACTCTTTGCCACAATTCTACTTTTTAAAACAATTAAAAACTTTAGCGTAAAGAGCGTGGGACTGCGGAGGGGACAACCCATTTCATATACGGAGTAATTTCTGTTCGTTTTAAGTTTTAATGTCGCTCCTTACTTTTAGTTAAAAAAACTAGTTTTTTTTTATTTAATTTCTGAACGTTTTTGAATTAATGCATGTTTGATTTTGGCTCTCCGCACATAAATTATTGAAATGAAATTAGTATATTAATTTTTTTTTGGCTAAATGGCTTTCTCTTAGTTTTGATCAGACGATTTTGAGAAATAAGGGGTGGGGAAGGAGGCCTAGCTTCCCTCCAATTTTTCGGTTACTTAAAAAGGCTACTAGAACTTTTAATATTCAACGAAAGTTTTTATTAGTAAAAAATATACGTAACTTAAGAATTAACTTACGTAACAAACTTTTATATTCTTATATTTTTATTATGTGTACGAAGGGGTTTGTACCCTCGTTAATACCTCGCTCTTTACACTAAATCGTAAGTTTTGTCCCAATTCTTTAAGAATGACCCCTGAATCAAAAAGGCCGTAGAATAAATAGTTGAAATCACTAAAAATATTTTAGCATAAAGAGCGAGGTATTTATCTCCTCCTAAATACCTCGCTCTTTATGCTAAAGTATTTTTAAAACCCCTCATATACGTAATAATCTCTGTTCGTTTTAAATTTCAATGCTATTCCTTACTTTCATTTGAAAAAACGTTTTCATGTTTATTTTTTCATTGTTTTTTTTTTTTATAGCAATGCTAGAAAATCCTGCACCCTTTTCATTGAATTTTTCTTCCCCCATGACATATTCCTCAAAGGAAAGATCCTCCCACAAAGCTCTCTCCCATCAACCCCACCCCCCAAACCAAAAAATCCCCATGAAAACGTCTGTACACTTCCCAATAACCATTACTATATGTAAACACTGGTCAAAGTTTGTAACTTGCAGCCCCTCCCTCAGGGATTGTGGGGGAGTAAGTCATTCCCAAAGACATAGTTATTATGGTTTTCGACTATGCTGAACAAAATGGCTATATTAAAATTTTAATCTGTTGACTTTTGGAAAAAAATGAGCATGGGAGGGGGCCTATTTGCCCTCCAATTTTTTTGGTCACTTAGAAAGGGCACTAGAACTTTTCATTTCCGTTAGAATGAGCCCTCTCGCAACATTCTAGGACCACTTGGTCGATAAGATGACCCCTGGGAAAAAAACAAAAAAAAAAACAAACAAACAAATAAACACGCACCCGTGACTTGTCTTCTGGCAAAAAAATACAAAATTCCACATTTTTTAGATAGGAGCTTGAAATTTTTGTTATAGAGTTCTCTGATATACCGAATGCGATAGTGTGATTTTCGTTAAGATTCTATGACTTTTAGGGGATGTTTCCCCCTTTTTTCCAAAATAGGGCAAATTTTCTCAGGCTCGTAACTTTTGATGACAAAGACTAAATTAATTGAAACTTATATATTTAGAATCAGCGTAAAAATTCGATTCTTTTGCTGTATCTTTTAGCATCAAAATTCCGTTTTTTTAGAGTTTCGTTTGCTATTGAGCCGGGTCGCCCCTTACTACAGTTCCTTACCACGAACTGTTTGAAAAGAAAATAATTCGGTATTTCGGGGCTTCTGACATTATTACTCCTTTGCGGAAGTTAGGCTCAAAATTGAAAAAGGATTATATTTTTTCTCTGGGCCCCTTCCACCTCTTAGTTCGTTTATTTTCCCGTTAGTTTTCACCTGTTTTCGCTTTATAGTTGTGTTATCTCTTAGTAGTTCTTTCGTTAGTTGAGTTATGATTGTGGTATATATGTTTTATCGCTCGTATAGTTGTGCTATTTTCAAATTATACTCCATAATAGAGAGGCTCCGAACACCCAGCATTGTATATTAAGCTCTTAATTTGACGTTTTTTTCTAACGTGACCAGATTCGTCCTGCGCCCTTTTCATTGAATTTTTTTCCCCCATGGCATATTTCTCCAAGGAAAGATCCTCCCACATAGCTCCCTCCCTCAACCCCACCCCCAAAACCAAAAATATCCCCCTGAAAACGTCTGTACACTTCCCAATAACCATTATTATATGTAAACACTGGTTGAAGTTTGTAACTTGCAACCCCTCCCCCAGGGACTGTGGGAGAGTAAGTCATCCCCAAAAACATAGTTATTATGATTTTCGACAATGCTAAACAAAATGGCTATCTCAAAATTTTGATCCGTTGACTTTGGGAAAAAAATGAGCGTGGGAGGGGGCCTAGATGCCCTCCAATTTTTTTGGTCACTTAAAAAGGGCACTAGAACTTTTCATTTCCGTTAGAATGAGCCCTCTTGCGACATTCTAGGACCACTTGGTCGATACGATGACCCCTGGGGAAAAAAAAAAAAAAAAAAAAAAAAACAAACAAACAAATAAACACGCACCCGTGATTTGTCTTCTGGCAAAAAAATGCAAAATTCCACATTTTTGTAGATAGGAGCTTGAAACTTCTACAGTAGGGTTCTCTGATACGCTGAATCTGATGGTGTCATTTTCGTTAAGATCCTACGACTTTTAGGGGGTGTTTCCCCCTATTTTCCTAAATAAGGCAAATTTTCTCAGGCTCGTAACTTTTGATGGCTAAGACTAAACTTGGTGAAACTTATATATTTAAAATCAGCATTAAAATGCGATTCTTTTGATATAGCTATTGATATCAAAATTGAATTTTTTAGAGTTTTGGTTACTATTGAGCCGGATCGCTCCTTACTACAGCTCGTTACCACGAACTGTTTGACAAAGGAATTTATTTTAATCCAACCCCTTTCGACTCTTTAAAAATAATATTGAAAATATTGCGGCAACAAACTATCTGATTGGTTCGAAAATTAACAATTCTTATTTTAATACTTATGTCGGGTTAACACATGGAGCTGTATTGTCGTTTGGAGCTGGTTTGGAGTCTCCACTGTGTCATCAGCTCCTTCCTCCATTCGCCGTCCTTATACCTGGAAAGGGACTTTGCCTCTGTGGGCTCACAGGGGCTTTGGTGTAGGCCTTTCACATTGTTACCTAAACAGAACTCCAAACTGTTATGTGGGGTGATGCGGAGGACTGGGGGATGAGGATTTGTGGGGACCATGATACAACTTTCAAGGTCCACGGTTATGTCGGGTTATGGTGAGGACTGAAGGTAAGTACTAGTGAGGACCTAGGGACAAAGTCAAAGGTCCACAGTTATATGAGATGATGTTGAGTACTGGGGATAGGGATTATCTACGATCCTATGACAACTATAAGCTATTAAAAGACAATATACTGTAGGATTTTGACTACCGTATAATTTTATCTTTTTGTCCATCATAACATGTGATGTAATTTGCCACATTTAAGCCTATAAACTAACTACAGTTTTTAAATCAGCGTGCCTTTTCAATCTTAAAATATACAAAAAAGTGAAATTCTAATTTTTCTAGCGGAAGGTACTTATCTCACGTTTATTTTACTATCAAAGAATAAATGAAGCTTAAAGCGAGCAGAAATCAAAATAAATAAACAAACACAAACATAAAGGTACAGATACAAATGAATAAATAAATCCTAAAACGAATAGAAACTAAAATAAATTCTTAAGTCATACTCAAAACGAGCAAAACTGACAACGAACAGAAGTTCGACAACTCAACAGCACCCCTTCCACCTTAACCTTAAGCCTTATGCAGTCTATTGCGTTCAATTGAAAAGTATAAATATTTTGAGCATTATTTTTTCGTTTTTCAAAACTGTGACGAAAAATAAAAAACAACTAAATTCAACTTATTAATCATAATGATTAGAGATAACTAATTAAGATAAACCGATTGTTCATATATTATGATGTTAAGTCCTGGGAATCTGAGCAATTAAAGCTCCCATATTTTAATTAACAGTATTGCTTTTTTTTACGAAACAAGTATACAAAATGTTTAAGATATATTTCGTTTCCAATAAAGCCCAAAGGCGACAATAGACTGTAGAAAGTTTTTGGTTAGGGGGTAGGGGCAGTAACATAGCTTCTGTTTGTAGTAATTTCTGTTCCTTTCAAGCTTGGCTTGAATATTCGTCTTAACTTTTAGGTAGGACATAATTATTCGGTAGGCCTAGATGTTATATTTGTATTTGATGTGATTATATATTTTAATTTCTGTTCGATTGTGGTTTCGTCTACTACGTCCACCTGCTCACTCGCAATCTCGCCAGATTCCTTAGAAATGGCTTCTTTGTGAAAGGTGAAAAATCCAGGAGAAAGTGAACGACCTTTTCAATATCTTTAAAGTCACGTTCCATTCTTATCGCCCTAGCGTCTTTGTACTGATCACTAGTTTCAAAAGTTATGCTCGTAATTTCTTGGCATACAGAGCTGACAGCAGCCCGTGCAGCAGCGGATAAAAGCCATGTTAGCCGCTGCAGCTCGCTCATGCCGTGTCTACGCATTATGCCTCTACTAGTTTTTAGAGAGCGCATTAATACTTGTTCTACGACCAGATCAGGAGAAAGACCAGCCCAAAATATATCAGAGCGCCATATCACAAAATTACCGTCATCAAATTCGTTGAACACCCGAGGATTTGTTTCTTTAAGGTCGGCCATTTTCTAGTGATAAATTCTGTAGGGCTTCATTTGATGGTTGGGAGATGTGAAGAACCGAAGTATCTGTTCACCAGTGTAAAGGTCAAAGTCCTAGCTGCCTGGTCATTCTGCCACAATTGAAGACTTCAGTAAGTCAACAGCATCCATATGAACATCAATCCAAAGAGTCGAAGTTCGTGATGTCAGCGACAGTGACACTTTGAGGGGGATCCGAGCTTAACTTGCAAACGCGTTAAGGGACGGTTTGGAAACTTGAAGCTTCCGTGAACTATTGCAAAGATCGACTTGATTAAAATCCACTGTGGAGCTAACATTAATAATAATAAATAATAATTTATTTATAACCCACAAAATACATCGAACTGCGGAGTAAACACGCAAAAAAAGAAAAAAAGAAAAAAACATAACAACATAAATAACATAACAGCAAAACAACATACAACGTAAATAAATTACCTCAATTCAAAAAATGACCGAAGAGAGTAAAAAACCCAGTCATTTGCTGAGTTTTAAGAGATATATCATTAGACAAATGTTTCAGTCGCAAGGGTGCATCAACGATATCAATTTAGAAACGATTTTATGATTCCGATTCCACCGAGGCAGACGCAACAAATACTTGCAATACTTAAAATATTCTGAGCGTATTTTCTTTGTATCCTTCTTGAACGGCATTCGGTGTATATATGAGCTCCAAGATCTTTTGCAAACCAGAAGCTTCCATCAGATGTTCAGTGGCAACTAAGAAGCTCATTCTAGCGAGAAATACTCCCAAGAGTAAAACTCTGCGTTTCACAAGACTTCATATTGATTCAGCTATATTGACATATTGACTCTACATATTGACTCTATGATTCATGATTTCTAGTAAAGTAGTTGGTCAAATATCAGAAACAGTATGGTGCCGTATTTCTCGCACTGGGCGTTTATGAAATGAAGAGTAGTATAAATACAAGTAGGATTATCCGGGCTAAGATAAATCATCGGCAGAAAATCACCAAAGCCTTTCCAGGGTAAACCGATGGTTCATTGAAGGAATAAATAGTCTCTAGTGTTCCTTGCCAACTTGGGATGGGGACGCGAAACAGTCTTCACGTCTTCCACAAAAGATTCAAATTTCACAAAGGATCTGGTGCAAAAAGTTTCTGTAGTACCTGATATAAGATGGAAGGCTTGCCACTTGAATTTTTATATTATTGAATAGATATTTCTCCCGCTTTGACTATCTTTTCGTGCTGAATGTTTTTATTCGCTTGAGCGCTTGTGACGACTGAAGCCGTAGTTTAATTGCAACTAACAGTCCTATAGCAAGGATCGTGATTCCATCGATCGTTCTTATGTTGTAATCTGTGTTATCAGCTACGCTATGTAAACGGAACATGCCTTACAACCCCTGTATTTTGATGTTTGCAGAAACTGAAGCATTTCACTCCAATGAACTGGTCTCGTATTAAGATGTACAGAATCCCATAGCACGGAAAGCTTCAACTAGTTTATGGCTTTCTTGCTGATGATGAACTCTCACTACAAGTCCTACTTGAAGAAGAGATTTAACGACCCTAGGTCGACTGACTTGCATGATGCTTTGGCGTATGACAGTTTAATATCTTTGACCACGATCAAGGTCACCAGGAAGAACATCAGAGTTTGTTGCAGGTTGTTCAAATTTTCTTCAAAATTTTTCAAACTGTCCATCTTAACATACCAAGTTATATCTTATGTGATATTTTTCATGTCACTCATCAACAACTCAACAGGTGCACTAATAATCTTCACTTTCTTCTGGTTTTCGTCGCTGTAATTTGGTTATAGTCTGAGCAGTCTGAGTATAGTCTGAGCAGTGGTCCTTAATGTGATAACACTAGCCTTACCGTTTGTCTCTGCTATCACTACTAAATCACGAAACCTCTCCTTTGCGAGCATCTTCGTGTTAAATTAACTATACACAGTCTCTCCCGAATCACCGAGAAACTCACTCATCAGGTTGACCAAATGACGTCATCATTCGCTTCAAAGAACCACATCACCTCTTCAAATGCTTGCTTTTGATTTATGTTTACTTTCCTCCCTTCTTTTTTAGAGTCTTTCAGTCAGATATCCTACATTTTTCAGATGGAGGTTCTAGCCAGATGCAAAATTGCAGTAACATGTTTTGTGATATGCAACATCTACTGCATGCAGATCCAAATTCACTACTAGAATTTGACCATGAACTTTCTCGCACCACTTATCATTTCAATTTTGACAAAGTCCCACCAGTGTTTTGTCGAACTGTGTTGTGCGGACACGAAAGCTGTTTTCCTTCTTGGGATTCTTCTCAAAAACCACTGTGCTCGAACGACATAAACCATCAGTTTTAAAATTGAATTGTTCCATCAGGTGATTTTAACTCCTCTATAACTCAGTTTGCTTGACTAAGAGTCACAAGTGCTTGTCAATGACCCTTGTACTTGTGTAAGTACTTCGACATGACTTGTGAACACAATATTCCACAACAGCCGTCACATTAGTTCATTTTTGCTGTTTACTTCATTCGTTTATGGTTTTCAGTCACGACAACCTTCTTGTACACTTCGAGCATTTTTTTTTCTTACAGATTAAACAAATTATCATTTTAGACTTGAATCCACCCCCATCCCACCCCCATAAAGTGAAGCAGCGAGTCGATTTAAGCGAAAGTAAAACTAAACTAGTTTTAAAATTTTCAGGTATTTTTCCAGTTTGAATTAAAAAATTAACACTATCGCTCAGACACCATAAATTGATTCTGATTCTGTTAAAAATTTTCAGGGCGTCTTCTATTTTCAATTGACAAATGAGATTTCTTATTAATTGTTGAACCTCAAGTCTACCTTTTTATCTACCTTTAGCACCATCAGTTAGAAAGTAGAATTCAGACAAAGAATTGGAAACGCGAAAATCCTTCAAAACTCGTGGACGATGACGAATTTTAAAAGAGTCAGACTTTTATGTACCTCAAATTTGCCTTAGAGACTACCTCACCCTCTTCATCCTCAATCCAAGTTGCTGTAATGCTCTGATGCATTAAGAACGTTAAATCAAACCTTTAGACCACTTCCTAAATCCGGAATTGTATTTTCAGCACGGCATTCTTTACATTAAAAAATTCACCCTCAACCTTAACTTACAAAACTCAAATTTTTGAAAGAGCTAGAGCCGCAAACTCTTCGGATTTGGAATCAGCACATATTTTTTAGTCAGAAAGTGTAAGAATCATTTTTAGGCCTATAGCAGTTTGTTTGAGATTGACCCCTGATTTCCCAATTTTCCTTGTGCCTCTCCCCCAACTTCACTCTCTCTCAAAGCTTTAAGCCCCAAACAATTATTTTGACTTTATACATTTAGTTGCCTGTTTACTCAATCATTTACTCAAACAACTTTTTTTACCTCAACCTCAAATTCCACCTAAAAAACTCGAATTTGTGAAAGAGCGGTAAGCTTTTCGGATTTGGAATCCGCACATATTTTTTAATCGGATAGTGAAAGAAATCATTTGTATAGTAATTTGTTCATGGTCAAACCATATTTTTGCTAGACTATATTCTTTGATAGTAATTTCCGGTCATTTAAGTTTTAATTATTGTAAAACTTTATTTCTGCTTGTTCTAAGTTTCAATATTGGCTCTTCTCTTTCCTTGGAAAAATTTCTTTTTTAAAATTTATTTATGATCGTTTGTTTGTGTTAACAACATTTCTCCAGATTCTCAGGTTTTTGGCTTATGAATGTTGGGAACTAGTTTTAATTAAATAAAGAAAATCAACTGAAAAAAGTAGTAACCTTGAAACTTAAAACGAACAGAAATTTTTGCCATACATAAGGGCTGCTTCCCTCTCCTCAATCTTTTTTCTTTACGCTAAGGCTTTTTTTAGCACTTTAAGAAAGCTTCTTATTCCAATCAAACGACGCTTGTGTATCAAGAGTCTTTCATTGAGTATTGATCCAAAGAGTAAAACTTTGGCGTAAAAAGCAAGGAATTTAGCAGGAGGAAGCACCTATTATTAACGAAAGCATTTCTATTGTTATAAGTGTTAATGCTGCTCCTCACTTTGAGTTGAAAAAACTATTTAATTTCTGATCACTTTTCAAATAATGCCAGAAAATCTGGCTTCCACTCTATGGTAAATTCCTTTATCCGACAGAAAATTTCTCTTGGACAGTTTCTCAAACCTAAAATACCCTTCTCACCCCCCGAAAATTCCCCCTGAGCAATTCCATCAAAACTGAAAATTCCCACCGGAGAATTTTTGTGTGCGCCATTCCGCCTGAAAAATCTCCATAACATAGTTGCAGTTTAAGGCTTTAATTTCTGATCGTTTTTCAAATCCTTCTGGAAATATCCTCTCCGTAGAATATTCCTCCCTCCTAGTGAAAAGTTGCTCGATGGAAAATTCCTTCGCAGGCCCATTGAAAACCTCCCTCTCAATTCACTCTTAACATCTTCACACGTAAATTGAGTCAAATAAGAAAGTAAGGCAAATAAAAATAATTTCATATAGGAATTATGTCCTTTTCCCTTTGAAATCAGCCCACCTCGTAGTGTTTCCAAGCCCGTATCAAATTTATTGTAAATGCCTTGCCGGGCCTCAACCCATTACTGCGCCTCCAGAGAAATTAACAACTCAGTAAGATCGTTTTTCCTTTTTTTTCCTTCTGTTTTCGCTATATTTTAATTTATTCTATTCACTTCTTTTCTTTTAACAAAACTCTAAAATCTGGGTATTGACTCTTATTTAAAGTAGACAAAAATAAAGCGAAACTATCAAACAGTTCGTGGTAACGAACTGTAGTAAGGAGCGAGCCGGCTCAATAGTAAACGAAGCTCTAAAAACGGAATTTTGATGCTAAAATATAGATCAAAAGAATCGGATTTTCATGCTGATTTTAAATATATAAGTTTCATCAAATTTAGTCTTTGTCATCAAAAGTTACGAGAAAATTTGTCTTATTTTAGAAAATAGGGGAAAACACCAATAGGGGAATGTGTTGTCCCCTCCGCAATCCCTCGCTCTTTACGCTAAAGCTTTTAATTGTTTTAAAAAGCAGAATTGTGGTAAAGAGTCAAACTTTAGCGTAAAGAGCGAGGGATTGCGGAGGGGACAACCCATTCCATATACGGAGTAATTTCTGTTCGTTTTAAGTTTTAATGTCGCTCCTTACTTTCAGTTAAAAAAAAACTAGTTTTTTTATGTAATTTCTTAAAAAAAAAGAATAAATGCGGTCAACCAAGTTCTGATTTGTGGCTAATCTTAGATGTAAAACTATGAACGAAAATAAACGTTATTTAAGGTTGGCACATTACTGAATGATGGATGTTCCTGTGCGTGAAAGAGATTGCCAAAAAGTGATTAACTCTGATTATTAAATAGTGTTATTATTACTAGCAATGATCTTCCACCGGATGTTGGGTATAAATATTATTCTTCAATTTTTTTACGATTAACTATTTCTATATTCGCCTTCTTCCCTTTCTTTTTAGAATAAACCTTCTCTGATGCCATATCATATCTCTATCTGTTTCATTTTTCATTGATACTGATAAAAAATTAAATACGAAATAATGGATAATGATGGTATTTTAAAATTTCATGTTTCATCTGGGTGCACCTTTCTTATGTCTCACCTACAGCATCTTTTTCGTTTTGTTCAAGGACTTCGTCTTTTTTTCCTTTAAAAATTTTGATTTTATACATCCTTGTGCGGTCACCGTCGTCTTCTTGGATTTTTTAATTGATTTCTTAAATTTTTTTTGTTATAAAGAGATAAATAAATGTGAATTTTTCTTTTCTGCCATTTTTGCTTGTTTTTACTTAATTTGTGAAATTTTGATCTTTTCTTCCTATATGTTGTAAAATTTTGAATTTAGGGTAAAAGGGCTTCTGATTTATACATTTTACCTCATAAACTTCATCTTTTCTTAATCATAATCAGGTAAACAAATTCTACTATAGAGTTCTTTTCCCTAAAAAACAGTCCAATTTTATTGATTAATTCCCCAGCGAAGGATGAAGCTGTAGAAACAGTCCGACAGGGCAGAAAACTTTTATTCGGCTTCCAGATTTTGAATAAATTCATATCAGCTATGAGCTTCACCGGTTAGGAGCCAATGTACAAAGGCCACCACTCCCCTTAAAAAAAGGAGTGATAGCAAAATCTTCACTGGACGCCGAGACCCATCTGTATTTACTTTTCTTCGTTCTTACATCTATTTAAAATCCCAAGTCCAATTCATTTCATTGAAGATCATTGCGTGTTTTGGGTGTAAGTCAAGATGCAACAAGACTACCTTTTCCCTTAAAGTTTAGAGGTGGAAGGGTTAAAAAGGGTGCTGAAGGAACCACTGGTCCACTTTGGCTCTTTAGTCATGGAAATTGAACATACTTAAGTAATTCGGGTGTAAAAAGATACAACATAATCATCCTTTGGTCAATGAGAGGGACATGGGGCTACAGTAGAGGGGGTCATGGATCAAATGAGAGGGGGTGAAGGGGCTACGATCCCACTTTTTGCTTTAACTTGGAGTTGGGATGAATCGGCCATAGTTCCCATTAGAACAGAGTCATTCTAACAGTTTTTTTCGGTGTTTATCGCATGAAATGCCCGGAACTTATGAAACGTTATATTTCAAGTCGACGTTCCCGAGACTTCTATAGAGCTTTTTTAATGCACAATTTCGAACGTGAATTCAACCAGAATCTGGAAATTATTACTTATTTAATGTAAGATCAAGTCAGTACCACCAAAAAAGAGGAAAAGGTTGTTATCTTATCTTAATATTATCCAGTTTAATATACAGTAATTTTTGTTTTTAATTCTGATCCAATTAGCGAAGCGTTTTAAGAATCTGCATTTGTAGGGGAAAACAAGTAAAATTACATAAATTTATCAAAGAGATTAATTTTTCAGATTTTCGTTATAAAAACGAGTGCTCTAATTTCATTGGTCTACTTCTATGGCGTGTTTCCATAAGCCAATCATATCAATTCTTTAGATAATGTCAGAAAAAAAAACAATAAACCGACTCTTTAAAACCTGAGTGGCTCCTCTGTGGAATTTTAAGGGAGTACGAAGAACAAAAACTTTTCGAGACCGGAATTTTTACAAGTAAACTCTTGTTTCTCTGTGATGTCATATTTAGTTTAAAATTTACCTTATGCTGAAAAACTAAAATACGTTTGTAATTTTTTTCAAAAAGCCCTAGACGAAAACTCCAGATAAAAGATTTTCTCCCAGAATAAAAAACGGTTACTTTTATCAATTTACGTTCAGTGCTAGTATTATGGGTGTGCATAGAAGATAAATGATAAAACTATAGATTTCTGATTACTTTACTTTTCTATCTTTGAAAATAATTATGTATTTTAAATATAAAATTATATTATAAATAGATAATTATGTAAATATATAATTATAGTTACATATTTTATTTTCTAGGAATATAATTCCTATAAAAGTTTTCTTCTAGCACATTTTTCATTCTACAAATAGAACTCTAAATAATGCTTTCAGTTTGAACCCTCAATTCTATTTTCTCCATGATACCCCCTCTCCCGAAAAAGGGTTCGCCAAATCTAAAAAACTTTGCTGCATCTAAATAGAGCATGACCCAACTCTCATCAGAAGACAAGAAGCCTTCATGCATTAAGTGCCACAAATAAGGCTGTAAAATTATGGAAAAATTTTGTTATTTTTTATCTTCGCCAAAAAAATAAGGTTTGGCCTATAAAAACATAATAAATGGGAAATGAGTTTTTAAGTTTTTTTAACTTTATTAATCTAATTCACATTAAAATGAAGCAAAGCTGTTATGCTCAAATTCGAGGCAAGTAGAATTGTATTTCCTTGTAAATTCCTTTATCTTTTATAGAAAGAAAACAAATTTTTGTATTTGTTAATTAAACGAAATACAACCAAGAAGTAAAGGAAGGTTAATCTTAATTATATATAGCCTTCACATAGCTTTTGTTTATACGATAATATAATTTGGGCTACATATTTGCCAAATTAGGGATGGGGGTAAGAGTAAAGTAATTGGATAGCGCTCCTAAGCTAAGACTAGAAACATCTCTTTCTAAAAATGTTGGCCTTCCCAGAAAGAACAGTAGTCAACAATACTATGTGTGTTTTATTTATTTAGTTTCTCCCCCTCCCAATAGGGGAGAAATTGTGGCTGTATTTTTCTTCTTCCTCCTAAAACAAATTTGCCTCATAAAAGCAAAAATGAGAAATAAATCTGCAACTTACCCCAACTTCTGTTTATCTAATCCACACCAAAGAAAGTAGAGTTTTTATTTTTAATCCATATGCTTCAACATTCTATACTTCGATATCTCCAATGAAAAGAAAATGGAATTGTACTTACTTTAGAACTAAATAAATAAGACTATCTCCGTCTCAAAGTTTACTTAATGATGAGAATTTTGAAGATTATTGTGACTTTTTCTACGGAATGATTGTTCAAAATAGCATTCATCATGTTTTCCAAAATAGTATTCTCAAAGAAAGGGTGATTTAGTAAAAAAAAAATATATCAGAAATATACAGCCAGTTTCTAAAAATATTATTTTAACATTATTGTAGGCCAGTGGCTGATCCAGGGGGCACCCCCATCCCTAACATAGCGGTAGATTTTTGGGAGGGGCCACTTGCTCTGGTTTGGGTTGAGATGCAAGTTATTTTTTTTATTTTTTTTTAATAGTTTAGTTTTTAGTAAGTTTTTAATTATTAAAAACAAATAGTTATTAGTAATTATTAAATAGTTATTAAGTATATATAAGTACTATATATACTGCTGAGGATTTTTATACTTATTTTGATACATGCCGTTGTTTATAAACCAAAATTTTTACAGGACAATTCTCTTACTTAATGCAAAACCCGAGTCAAATTTCAAAGTTTTTTTTTTTAAAAAAACATATCGAAATTTAAACATTTGAATTGAATATCTTAAAATATCAAGATTTAGAAAAAAATAATTAGAAATCTCCACAGCTTGAAACCCTGAGGGTCGCTCCTCCCACGCTCATTTTTTACCCAAAGTCAACGGATCAAACTTTTGAGATAGCCATTTTGTTCAGCACAGTCAAAAACCATAATAACTATGTCTTTGGGGATGAATTACTCCCCCGCAGTCCCCGGAGGAGGGGCTGCAAGTTACAAACTGACCATTGTTTACCTACAGTAATGGTTATTGGGAAGTGTACAGACGTTTTCTGGGGGATTTTTTGGATTGGGGGGGGTGTTAAGTGGAGGGGGCTATGTGTTAGGATCTTTCCTTGGAGGAATATGTCATGGGGGAATAGAAATTCAATGAAAAGGGTGCAGGATTCTCTAGCATTACTATAAAAAAACAATGAAAAAATAAACATGAAAAGTTTTTTTTTCAATTGAAAGTAAGGAGTAGCATTAAAATTAAAAACGAAAAGAGATTATTACGCATATGACGGGTTCTTCTCCTCCTAAATACCTCGCTCTTTATGCTAAAGTATCTTTAGTAATTTCAACTATTTAATCTACGACCTTTCTGATTCAGGGGTCATTCTTAAAGAATTGGGACAAAACTTAAGCCTTAGGGTAAAGAGCGGGGTATTAATGAATGGAAAAACCCCATCATTTACATAATAAAAATATAAGAATATAGAAGTTCGTTACGTAAGTTAATTCTTAAGTTACGTATATTTTTTACTAATAAAACGTTCGTTAAAAATTAAAAGTTCTAGTTGCCTTTTTAAGTAACCAAAAAATTAGAGGTCAACTAGGCCTCGTTCCCCAACCCTTATTTCTCAAAATCGTCTGATCAAAACTAACAGAAAGCCATTTAGCCAAAAAATAAATTAATATGCAAATTTAATTTTAATAGTTTATGTGAGGGGAGCCAAAATCAAACATATATTAATTCAAAAACGTTCAGAAATCAAATAAAAAAACTAGTTTTTTTAATGAAAATAAGGAGCGGCATTAAAACTTAAAACGAACAGAAATTACTCCGTATATGAAAGGGGCTTTTCCTCCTCAACGCCCCGCTCTTTACGCTAAAGTTACTTACTGTTTTAAAAATAGAGGTAAGAGAAAGTGTCAAACTTTAGCGTAAAGAGCGAGGCATTGAGGAGGAAAAGCCCTTTTCATATACGGAATAATTTCTGTTCGTTTTAAGTTTTAATGTTGCTCCTTACTTTCATTTAAAAAAACTTGTTTTTTTTTATTTAATACCTATCAAATACAAAGATAACAAACACATAATTATTTGTATTTCGACTCATATACTTAGTTTGAAGCACATACCTACACGCATATTTAATAGAGTTCCTATTTTTCTGACGATTTTGGTTTTTATTCGAATATTTTAGGATGAATAGAAGAAGAAATACTAACGAAGAGCTCTAAACTGACAGGACTCTCAACTGAAAGGATTGGCGATTATAAACGTTCACCGAAATATTGAGGTAGATATCGACCGTGTAATAAATAGATATGACGGGAGTGGAAATAGAGAAATAGACTTTTTCTTATAAAATTGTGAATTCTGTAATTTAAGCGAAATATATTGAACTTTAAAAAATGAAAGATACATTACGTTGTTATGAAAAGTAAAATTTTGATTAATAAATTTTTGAGATTTCATCAAAGTTGACACGGTTTATTAAAACATTTTTTTAAAGAAACAGTGATTAGTTAATGCTTAATTTCCTAAACTTAAAATCCTCTTTTTAAATTGTCTTCTATGCAGTTCTATCTCTTCATTCTGTTTTTTTGCTACCCCTAAAAGAACTAGTATTTAATGTTTAATATATCTACGAATATACAAGTTATGTCTTTATCCTCAGTTCCCACTCTTCATCACTATCATCAAACAGTTCGTGGTAACGAACTGTAGTAAGGAGCGACCCGGCTCAATAGTGAACAAAACTCTAAAAAACAGAATTTTGACGTTAATAGATACATCAAAAGAATCAGTTTTTTTGTTGATTTTGAATATATAAGTTTAATCAAATTTAGTCTTACTCATCAAAAGTTACGAGCCTGAGAAATTTGCCTTATTTTGGAAAATAGGGAGAAACACCCCCTAAAATTCACAGAATCACAAAAATCACACTATCGCATTCAGCGTATCAGAGAACCCTACTAAAGAAGTTTCAAGCTCCTATCTACAACAATGTGGAACTATATATTTTTTTTTGCCAGAAGACCGATCACGGTTGCATGTTTATTTGTTTGTTTGTTTTTTTTTCCAGGGGTGATCGTATCGACCAATTGGTCCTAGAATGTCGTGAGAGGGCTCATTATAACATAAATTAAAAGTTCTACTGCCCTTTTTAAGTGAAGCCCACGCTGATTTTTTCCTAAAGTCAACGGATCCAAATTTTGAGATAGCCATTTTGTTCAGCATAGTCAAAAAACATAATAACTATGTCTTTGGGGATGACTTACTCCCCCACAGTTCCCGGGGGAGGGGCTGCAAGCTATAAACTTAGATCAGTGTTGTTTACATACAGTAATGGTTATTGGGAAGTGTAAAGACGTTTTCAGGAGGATTTTTTGGTTGGGGGAGGGTTGAGGGGAGGGGGCTGCGTGGAAGAATCTTCCCTTGGAAGAATTTGTCATGGGGGAAGAGGAATTCCATGAAGGGGCGGAGGATTTTCTAGTATTATTTTAAAAAACAATGAAAAAATAAATCTGAAAAAGTTTTTTCAACTGAAAGTAAGGAGCAGCATTAAAACTTAAAATGAACAGAGATTATTAAACTTATGAGGGTTCATCTCCTCCCAAATACCTGGTTCTCTACGCTAAAGTATTTTTAGTAATTTCAACTATTTATTCTACGGTCTTTGTGACGCAGGGGTCATTCTTAAAGAATTGGGACAAAATTAAAACTTTAGTCTAAAGAGCCAGGTATTAGTCTAAAGATACCAGGGGGCATTCCCCCAATATAAATAATAAAATTATGCGAATAAATAAAGTGCATGACCCCAAAAGATGGCTGAAGACCAATTATTTTCTTTTTACAATAAAAAGCTTAACTCACTCGCTATAGTGGTCAGAAGTTCAAAGGCAAGAAATTATACAGAAATTATTGAATATCATATTTTTTTATAGGTTGTAAACAGCTTTTTATTTTTTTTTATGGCGGGGTGTTGCTTATAACTTACTATTTTTTATATCAATATTTTTATACCATTTTAATTTCATATTGCACTCTAACATTTCACAAACAGATTTATTAGAACTTAAACACTCACCAGATTTTAGATTAGATTTACGACCATTTCCATTACCTACCTGCAACACACAATTTTCGTGGTTCCCTTTTAATTGCGGGTATTTCTTTGTTCACAGGTTTATTGAAGTAACCTATTATGAGCCCCCCCCCCCAGGAAAATCCAGGATCCGTTCCTGTTGTAAGCCCAAATACGTTTTTGTGGTAATATGTGTTAGACAAATATTTTTAGGTGAAGCTTATAGTGTCATCTAGGATAAAAAAGTTATGTAGATGCCAGCTTTAAACATTAAGCTGTTAAAATAAGGAGATTTCACACAGCAAGTTGCCCCATTGCACTTGTTGACATAAGAAAAAGTGGCAACAAAAGTGTAAGCTAACAGTTCTTAGAAATATAAAATTGGATTGAGATTAAAAACAACATATAAGTTTGGAAAACAATGCAGGGCAACCTACGAGGCTAGCCTATATTTTGAGATAATTGTAGGAAACGAAACCAACAATTGGCAAACTATAAGAAATATCAGAAGTCACAGACTCTGTTTTAGCGTTTATACCGTCAAAACTAGTATCCTACTTTGCAGCAAAATCTGTTTTTGTATATTGCCTTTCAATTTCGCCTTTGAATGACGCATTTTGATCGCACAAACAATTTTCAAAAAAAAAAACAATATAAATCATAAAACATTTTGTACTCGAGTATTACAGAACCAAGGACAGGGTCATATCCAGAGGATACCCAGTACGAATCCCATCGGTCCTAAATTTTTGTCCAACACTTGAAACAATAAGAAAAATATAGGAAAGCAGTAGCAGTTGTAGTTGTAATAGTTGCAGTGGCAGTCGTAGTACCAGTTGGAGTTGCAGTAATGTGGTGTGTAAAGGTGGTGAGGAAAAGAGCTCTTTTCTATAGAAATTCTAAGAATCTTTTCTAAAATTTATCCAGATAGCATACTTCGGAATAAGGATTTAAGAATAAGAGCCATTGAAATAGTAGGGCTACTGTTGCCATCAAGTTTAACCATGCGTTATATTACAACATAGATGTACTTAGTTTCTTTTGATTTTGTTCAGAATAGCCTTAGCTACTCCTTAGATATTACAAACACCACCTTTGAAGCTCTGGTAGTACCATTTTTGTAGTAGTAGTAGTATTTTCATTGTGTTGCGAGAGCAGCACTTTGGTTTAGTCGGGTTTTTCTTTCTTTTTTCGTAGCACCCCGATTTGAGCTTATTCCTAGAAAGTGGTAAGGGTCTAACCTCTGTGGTTTTTACAAAAAGTATGGGCCTTAGGCTGGACTGATGAATATGACTATTTTGGAAAGCTTCGTAGAGCTCTTGCCTGGGGCCAAAAAGGATGGTTTTTGCTTGTCCTTGAGCCAGAGCCTATAGCGTGTGAAGTGATTTGGAGTTTTATAGCCTGCGTCAGAGAGAACTGTCTGCAGTTATGTATTCAAGCTTTCGTTCATCAAATCATGTTTCTGCTTTCGATTGGAAAGCTCCGTTCTAGCAGGCAAGCAGACAGGCACCAGTTTCAAATTGAAGATGGACTAAAATTTGTAAGTGTCAAATATATGCGGCAGTTACCCGGTCCCACAGCCAATATATCTTCTTAAAGTGATAAATAGAAAAGTTTACAGAAACAAAAGAGTGGGGACCGAAAGTGCTGCCATCTACTGTTTCTATCCATTTCTGTTCGTGATTTCAGCTGAGTTTATCATTCGATTTTTCACCCTTAGGATTGCGGTAGAGAAATGGTTTCAGATGTGCCTCTTAAGCTTTAAAAGTTCTGTCATTGCTAAAGAAACTAGGGTGTATCCTTTGCTCCTTTCTAAGTGATGACGTTAGAAACTTGGTATACGGCGAAAAAGTCAACCTTTGAACTAAGACAGATAGATTTACTTTTTCGACAGCAGTTAATACCTCTTGATGAGATGATCAAAGTATATATCATACATTTTTTGTTAGAAAAATTCCTTCATGAGATATACCAGTTTGAAAGTTTAAAGGGGTTGACGACTTCAGTAGTAAGGTACACCTGAAACCAAAAATAGGCCAATGCCAATTGTTAGACATATAGGGGAGTTTTAAGCAGCAGTCAGCGGTTAGCTCATAATCATCTTCTGCTATGAAGGGTCCGCAATTTTTGCTAATTGGTGTACCTAATATTTGTTTCCGGTGTATTTGATGGTAAGATCAATTTGGTTCCAGTGGTAAGACATGTAGGGGACTTGCAAGTAATAGTCGTCTGTTAGGCTAAAATCATCTTCAGCGATGATGAGTTTGCCACTTTTGCTATTTGCGATCAGGGGTTTGTAACTTTTGCGAGTTGGTGTACCTAGTATTTATTTTAAGATCCTTACAGATTTACTGAAAGTTTCAACTTAATGCTCTAAGGTAATAAACTTAATGCTCTACTACTGCTTTTACAACTGCTACTGCTACTACTAGTAGGAAAGCTAAGGGTATTAAGATTGAAATTTTAGTGAATGTTGAAAGGATTTTGATGTAAATAAAAATCATCATGTGCATTCAGATTGTCAAAACAACGGATCAGCGAGGTCCCAGAAGCTGCTAAGGGTATCAAGTTGAAACTTACAGCGTATTTTGAGGGAATATTGAAGAAAGCTAAAGGTGTCCTATACATACTGCTATTAATGTTACTACTGCCGCTGAAGCTGAAGGTTTTAAGGTGGTGCTCTTAGGGAATGTATAGGGCATATTAAGCTAAATCAAAAAACGCTATGCGCAAGTTTATTGTCAAAAATTCAGATCATCACTATCTCCCAAACACCTTAGAGTATTAAGTTGAAAATTATTGGGTATGCCAAGGGGGAATCTGAACTTATCAAAAGGTACTAAGTGCATACTTGCTACCACTATTACTACTGCTGTTTCTACGACTTTCTTTACTACTAAGTCAAATGGCTATTAAGCTAAAAGCTTTCAGAGAATTTTTAGGGGGGAGGGTTTCAACCAATTCAAAGCATACTATGTGCATACAGGTTGTGTAAAGGGCGCATAAGCGATATCATAGGAACGGGCTTAGAAAATTAATTCGAAAATTTTAGGGCAAGTTGGGGAGGATTTTGAATTAACCGAAAGGCACTACTTGCATGTTAGCTACAACTTTACGACTAAAACTTCTTCTGAGGCTAAGGGTATTAAGGTCAAAATTTTTAGAGAATATTTAGGGAAATGTTGAGCTAAAACAAAACAAACAATATGCAAGTAGCTTGTAAATAAGAGTGTATGAGCAATTTCTCAAGAACATCTTAGATTATTTGAACATCTTAGATAAGAACATCAAAGTTGATGCTTTGAGGGCACGTCGAAATGAATGTTGAACTAACGAAAAGGCACATCAGTGCATAATGCAACTACTACTACTACTGCTGCTGCTACTTTTACTTCTACTGCTACTACTATTACTACTACCACTACTACTACCACTACTACTACTACTACTACTATTACTACTACTACTACTACTACTACTACTACTACTACTACTACTACTACTACTACTACTACTTCTTCTACTACTACTACTACTATTACTACTACTACTACTACTACTGCTACTACTACTACTACTACGACTACTACTACTACTACTACTACTGCTACTGCTACTACTACTACTACTACTACTACTACTACTACTAATAGCCTACAATGTTTTTCAACTACAAAATTATCTTTCAGATAACTATTACGCTCTGGTATTATTTTATAATCTGTATTCGCTTCTTAGAAGGTACTTAATAAAGACTTCTTTTCATAAGAAAATATACGACTGACGCTTTCCTGTATTTACTTAAGAAAGTTAATTGCGTTGTAAGTTCAACTTCACTCGACCAATTTTTGGTTTTGGTGTAGTAAAATTTAGGTTGTTTTCCACTTAAATCCATAGGAATAGTTAAAGCCAAACAAGGTTCCCTCCCGAGACTCTATCCAGAAGGGGGGAGGGTACTGGGCTTAGCAATCTGTTTCTTTTTTGTTTTTTTTCATTTAACAAAATTCTCAGTGTTTACTCTTTTTACACTATCAGAGCCAACGCTATAGCATTGCCTATAATAAAGGCTAGGACGCTTCTAGGTTCTATTATTTATTATCTTTTATATTTTTCCTCACAGGAATTTCATATGGAGGGGGGTGGTCAAAAAATTAGGGGGGGGGGGTCATCTGGTTGGACATAGGAAGTTTTCGTGCCCTTTTTAAGAGTCAAAAGTGATCGGGGGTACCTAGCCTCCCCCCACCTTTTTTTCAAAATAATCCAAATATCAGATACCAAAAACAAAAACACGGTCAACATAAACCTCAGAGCCCGGGGGTAAGTATTTTTAGTTTTTTCTCCTGGGGTATATAAGGTTTGTATTGAAAAGGGGTTCCTATAAACTTCTTAAAATTGAAAGTTCTAGTTCCCATTTAAGATTCAAAAATAATCGGAGGGCGACACCCCCCCCCCACCCGCGGCCCCTTTTTCGAAAATGCATCAGATCGAAATTTTGAGATAGCAATTTCTTGTAAAATATCGAAAGATCATATAATAACGCCTCAAGGGTTCAAACAACCCCCAGAAACCGGGAGTAAGAACTGTAAGTTATGCCCTGGGAACATAAAGTTACTATTGAAGTGTGGTCGTATAAATTTTCATACTCACAGGAAGGGTCACATCAACATACACTGACTCACTCACACTTGCACTCTCTTAATCTACACCTACTCACTCAAACTAACGCTCACTTTATCAAACTAGCTCACTCACACTGAAACTCACAGCCAGGTGGAAGGGATGGTCGTATAAACTTTGGAGGGGACTCATTTAATTGAAAATAGGAAGTTTCTGTGGCCTCTTAAGAGTCAAAAGTAATCGGAGGGCAACTAACACCCAATGCCCCCTTTTCCCAAAATACATCTGATCAGAGATAGCCTTTTTGTCCGAAAGAGTCCAAAAATCAGATAACAATAGCTCAAGGATCAACATAACCCCCCAGAGCCCTAGGGCAAGTGTTGTAAGCTATGTCCCGGGGGCATACAAATTTTTATGGAAGAGGTTGCTGTATAAACTTTGGAGGAGGCTTACTTGATTGGTAATTGAAAGTTCTAGTTCTCTTTTAAGAGTATAAATTGATTGGAGGGCAACTAGTCCCCTCCTAAACCCTGTTTTTCTCAAATAAATCTGATCAAAACTTTTAGATAGGTATTTTTTTTAAATGTCCAAAAATCATAAAACAATGCCTCAGGGGTTGACACAACGTCCCAGAGCACGAGAGAAAGAATTGTAAGTTGTGCACAAGTGAATATAGATTTTTATGGATCTTGATATCGCCATTTTGTTCAAAATAATCCAAAATTCATATAACAATGTATTCAGGGTTGACACAACCTCTCAGAGCCCAGGGGAAAGGATTATAAGTTAAGCCCCAGTGGCATATAAGGTTTTTATGGAAATGCCAGTCGTATTAACTTTGCGGGTTGTTGTTAAAGTGGTTTACTTGCTTAAAATCTACTTTAAGAAACTCATTGACAACCCTTTAAATGTGTTTTATATGTTATTAACTCTTTCCTCTTGCCTCTTAAAACAAATTCTTTTTTAAACTTTGTTAAATTTACGTCTAAATTTTCCATAAATAAAAACAACTGACCAGCTCCCATTTTGTTATGATTTTCCACCCTATTGAAAATACTACCAAACCAATCCGAAACTACACTCTCAAAATTTTTCAAGTCTGGGTGAAGTGTCAGCATTTACGTTTCTAGGTAATCCTAGTACACATCTCCCGTCTTTTCATTAAAAAAAAGTATTTTCTGCGCAATAGATGCTTTCACGTTGTCCCTAGCTCCCCCCTTCCGAACGTGTTTTTCGAGAAGTGCCCTAACCTTGCTGACATAATAGTGTACTATGTCTACCTAATCCCTATCGATACTACCACTTGTAAGAGCATTAAAGGGGTCTCCAAACTTAGCTCTAAAACATAAATATTTTGCGAAGTGGTATCGGCAAGGTAAAAATAGGGCAATACAGGGGTGACTCGGTACCAATTTGTCCTGGTCCCCCTAAATCACTGTGAGGGACCAGCACTGCGTCGTTTAGCACCCTCTTGACCTTGCTAGGTGGCACTTGTTCTAACATATTATATAAAAATTCCCCATCGATTCCGATGTCCCTCACGAAACTATCTGCATCAAAACTGGGGTAATGTATACTAATAGGGCTCACCCCAAAAAGATAATCCTTTCATATTCAAAAATCGGGACCAGTGTCCCCTCCAACAAAAGGGGCTTCTGTAGATACCAAGTCCCATGGCAGTGAAGCTACGGGTTCTTCAAGAATAGTGCCACCTACACAAGGCAAAGATGGAGTTACCGCCTCTTTTGGGTCTCCCCAGCCCCATGATAGTGAAGCTGCTGGACCTTCTATGCCCAAAATGCAAGGCCATGATGTGCCCCCTTCGGCACTCCGCATGCAAGCTTTTGATCTTTATGTAAGCGTAAGGGTATCGGTATCTCTCTAAAACCTTATTTACTAGCGGCATAAACTTAATGTCTTTTTTCGGAAGGGGGGAGTGGAGTAGTGATAATTCTATTACCTCATCTTAAAAATAATACTTTCTTTGAAGAGCATTTCGCTGAAAACTAAATTTTTCTGG
This sequence comes from Artemia franciscana, assembly GCF_032884065.1. Taxonomy (NCBI): domain Eukaryota; kingdom Metazoa; phylum Arthropoda; class Branchiopoda; order Anostraca; family Artemiidae; genus Artemia; species Artemia franciscana. The sequence continues at coordinate 42,471,434 of NC_088870.1, forward strand.
ATACTATCAAGAATGTTGGTGATCTCTTCCATCTTTAAAAAATAACGCATTCCTTTTGGATTAATAAAGTGAACCCAGTCCGATGGTTTTGAGAACCCCCCTAGGTCTTAACGAAATGAACTTTTCACCATGCTTTTAGCTATTAGCAGTGCTTTAAAAATAGGTTGTTTTTAAGGAAAGCGTTCTAAGAAGGGGGATTTGTGGGTCCTAATCAAAATGTGTTTCATTTTTTTGTCAACTTAATAGTGGGGGAAAATATCAGAGGGTCCTCACTATAGTTTTGAGGGGGACCCCAAGGAAATAGCTACAACTAAGAAATTCCTTTCAGGAAATAACTAAGATCTTCATGCTTCTAAAAATAATGTATTCTAGTGTTTGACCTAGAGAGACTTTGACTGTTTGACTTTGAGTGTTTGACATTAGATTGACCTTCCTTTTCAGAATAGTAAAGGGCCTCTGACCCTATATTAATATTTTTTCACAGCTTAAAATCATAATTGCTTGAAGAGAGTAAAAAAAAATTATAATTTTTCCGGACCGACAACGATGATGCCCCATCTTGGATTAAGAATATGCTGACCGATGTCATCGTGGAAGAAGAAGAAGCACCAATGTATGTCAATATACCCTCAGTAAGTGTTTAAGACTCTTTAGAATATTATAATACCTAAAATGCAAAGAGGAACAACTTACGTAGTAATTTCTCTTCATTAAATTTATAATTCGTAGTGTGGAGGGCTATGGACCCAAAGGGTCACTTTAGAGGCCTATGTATGGTCATTAAATTTTTAACTGGTAGTGTGGTCTCAATATATCCAAAGGGATTCTCTTTGGGAGGGCCATTTCTGATCATTACACCTTTAGGTGGTAGTCAGGTCTCATACATTTAAAGGGTCACTCGTAAGTATTCTATTAGCTTTTCAGCCAAATGAAAATTCCTCAACAGTATGAAATCAAAAGTGTTTCAATGATCTAGTAAACACTTATTATTTCTAGGGTTTACATACCGGCATTGACGCTTACTCCAGGGGCGTACATCGAGACGGCTGTCCTGTCACAGCCACCCTAATTCCACGAGAATTCATATACACCAGCTGAAAGTAGTGCATATGACGGGATTATAGTCTGGGGGTGAGCCCTATTGGTATACTTTCCCTAAATTTTGATTTGGATAGTTTTGTAAGGGATCTCGGCCTCGATGCGTAATTTTTAGATAATCGATTAGAACAAGCACCATCTAGCGAGGTGGACAGGGTGCTAGAAGACACAGTGACTTTCCCTGTAAGTGATATGGGGGAACCAGGACAAGTGGTGCCGGCTCACCCCCTGTATTGCCCGATTTTACCTTGCCGATACCGCTTTGCGCAATATTTATGTTAGAGCTGAGTTTGGGGACCCCTTCAATTTTCTTACAAGTAGTAGTATCCATATGGAATTGGTGGACATAAAACACTCCTAGGTCAGCAAGATTCGCCACTTCTCGAAAAACACATTCGGGAGGCAAGAGGTACGGACAGCGTGAAAGCACCTATCACGCCGAAAAACAATTTGTTTTAATGAAAAGACGGATGATGTTTACTCGCATTACCTACAAACGGAAATCCGGAAACTTCACCTCGACTCGCACAATGTTGACGGTGTTTTTTTTTTGATTGGGTGAGTAGTATTTTTAATAAGGTAGAAATCATAATGAATATGGGAGGGATTCAGTTCTTTCATCCTTACGAATTAAATGCTTCCAGTTTTGTAAATTTTTGTTGTTACTTCCGCTCTGGTACCGCAATAGAACAGTTATGAAATTGTTTGGAACGGTGACTTTGAAAGGGTTGCTGAGACGAGTAAAATGCTGCTAGACATATTATTGTCAAGCCTTATTCGATTGGTTGTTGCACTTTCAGAAATCACATAGCCTGCACCAGGTGGCACGTGCCAAGTGCGGTAGAATTATGCCATGCGGTGTGTGCAATGCGTTTTTGGGACTGTGCGAAACGTGGCGACTCTGTGGCAAACGGAGCGTTCTTAGATTTACACTATATGATGGGAAGTGGGAAGCCCCTCGCTCCTATCAAACAGTTCGTGGTAACGAACTGTAGAAAGGAGCGACACGGCTCAATAGTAACCAAAACTCTAAAAAATGGAATTTTGATACCAATAGCTACATCAAAAGAATCACATTTTAATTCGGATTTTAAATATATAAGTTTCATCAAGTTTAGTCTGACCCACCAAAAGTTGACAGCCTGAGAAAATTTGCCTTAATTTAGGAAATAGGGAGAAACATCCCCTACAAGTAATGGAATCATAATCCCACCATCAGATTCAGCGTATGAGAGAACCCTATTGTAGAAGTTTCAAGCTCCTATCTACAAAAATGTGGAATTTTGTATTTTTTGCCAGAAGGCAGATCACGGATGCGCGTTTATTTGTTTGTTTGTTTTTCCCAGGGGTGATCGTATCGACCCAGTGGTCCTAGAATGTTGCGAGAGATCTCATTCTAATGGAAATGAAAAGTCCTAGTGCCCTTTTTAAGTGACCAAAGAAATTGGAGGGCACCTAGGGCCCCTCCCACGCTAACTATTTTCCCAAAGTCACCGGATCAAAATTCTGAGATAACCATTTTATTCAGCGTAGTCGAAAAACCTTATAACTATATCTTTAGGGACGACTTACTCCCCCACAGTCCCCGTGGGAGGGGCTACAAGTTATAAACTTTGACCAGTGATTATATATAGTAATGGTTATGCCATGGGGAAGTGTACATACGTTTTCAGGGGGATTTTTCGGTTGGAAGGAAGGGTTGAGAAGAGGGGGATATGTTGTGGGAACATTCTATCGAGGAATTTGTCATTGGGGAAGACAATTTCCATGAAGGGAGCGCAGGATTTTCTAGCATTATCCAAAAAATCAATGAAAAAATAAATATGAAAAAGTTTTATCAACTGGAAGTAAGGAGCAGCATTAAAACTTAAAACAAACAGATTTTATTACGCATATGAGGGGCTCACCTTCTCCTAATACCTCGCTCTTTACGCTAAAGTATTTTTAGTAATTTCAACTATTTTTTCTACGGCTTTTGTGATTCGGGGGTCATTCTTAAGGAATTGGGACAAAATTTAAGCTTTAGTGTAAAGAGCGAGGTAATGACGGGGGGGGGGGGTTTAACCCCCTCATATCCGTGATAAAAAAATATGAGAATACAAAAGTTCGTTACGTAAGCAAATTTTTAAGTTACGTATATCTTTTAAACATTTATAAATAAAAACATTCGTAAAATATTAAAAGTTCTAGTTGCCTTTCTAAGTAACTAAGAAATCGGAGGGCAACTAGGCCTCCTCCCCCGCTCTTTTTTTCTCAAAATTATTCGATCAAAACTATGAGAAAGCCATTTAGCCAAAAAAATAAATTGGCAAATTTCGTTTTAATTATTCATCTGCGGAGAGCCAAAATCAAAACATGCATTGATTCAAAAACATTCAGAAAATTTACGAAAAAAATAATTGAAGAATAATAGTTCAGAAAATTAAATAATAAAAACAAGTTTTTTAACTGAAAGTAAGGAGCGACAATAACACTTAAAAAGAACAGAAATTACTTCGTATATGAAAGGAGCTGCTTCCTCATCAACGCCCCGCTTTTACTGTTAAAGTAGAGTTGAGAGAAAGAGTCAAACTTTAGCGTAAAGAGCAGGGCGTTGATGAGGAAGAGCCCCTTTCATATACGAAGTAATTTCTGTTCGTTTTTAAGTTATATTGTCGCTCCTTACTTTCAGTTAAAAAAAACTTGTTTTTTTATTTAATCATTTTATTATCTTGAATGTTTGCTTTTATGTGATAATGTGTAGTGTTCTGTTTAGTGCCTTGTAATTTTTAATCTGTCGTGCAGAATGTCTAATAGTTTGTTTTATGCTTTCGTATATGTTTATTTTAATTTTTTATAGTCCGCTTTTATACCATTTTGTATAGTGGGTTATAAATCAAGGCCGTATCCGGGGAGATTAAGGTGTTTGAACCCCTTCCCCCCAAAATGTTTGTCTAATGCGTAAAAAACGTTACAAAAATGAATATAAACAAATTTGAATGCGTTGTAAAAAAATTATCCTCCCCTAGAAAAATTCTTTTGTACTCCAACTTCCCGAAAAAAAATCCTGGATACAGCCCTGTAATAAATGCATGGACATTATGAAGTTCCATTTTTACCATAACGATTTAATTATTGCAAGAGAACCCTCTATTGTCCTGTATTGATATTTTGCCATGATGATATGCGTGGGCTTCATCCCAATCCAACATTCATTGTCATACATTTATTTTTGTCTTTATTAAAAATCAATCATTTATAAGAAAATGATTCAATTTGTTAAAATGGATTATTGAAAGAACAGGCGTTATAACACGTGTATCATAACACAGTCGATTGACCTAAGGTTCTGTCTTCATCTAACTACCTAACCTAAGGTTCTACTTGACTGGGCATATACCAAGCATAATTACCTGCCTTGTTTACCTCTTCAAGTAAAAACTTTCCCCAAAGGTAAAAACAATATGCGGTTAGCAATCACCTTTGTGAGCAATCAGTAACGATTTGATTCGGTCGTGTGAAGGTGTTGTTTTTTTTCTATTTTGTATCGTGTCGTTGGATTTTTATTGATTTGTCAATGATTTCAGATTGTAAGGTAAGCTGAAAAATGAGTATTATTGAATAGTTTACTGAATTCTAGATACGAGCCATTTCATTGGTAAAAAAAATATTATAGCTGGATTTGGTTTAAGTGATTAATACTTAGTATTATTCTGTCGAAAACGACCGATAACTCATACTTTAATTGAAGATTAGTCACTTTTAAAACCTCAGTAAGTGCTTAAATTTGAATTTATGATAGAAGCGACTATTATATTCGTAAAGAACATAAAAAAGGCATCAAATGAATTGTGAAATCAAGTGACTGTGAAATATTTACCGATATACGGCCCAGATTGGCTTAAGTCATGGGAAGGTATTTTAAAGTAAGGAGCCCTTATCTAGAATTTACAGTGGTCCGAAATTGGTGAATGTTGACATTCACCGGTGAATATCCCAAATACCTTTTATCTCCTTGATTAGTCAGCATTGCCAGTCACCTTTTTCAATTTAATGCAAGATTCGATGATGACAGGTTAGGTTAAACCTGTCAAAGGTAATTAAATCCAAGCAGAGAGAAAAAAAAATACGGATATTGACTGGTGAATGTCGACATCAACCAGGTTTCGGACATTCACGGTAACAAGCCTATTATTCGTAGGGGTATTTGGAGGGTAGTAATACATCCATCACCTTTAATCAATTTCCTAAGGGAGAAAACAAGGTTGCCAATTAAAAAACTTCTTGTGGGCGAGTGGGCAAGTATTTTTCTTATGTGAAGATAAAAGCATTTTTTCTAAACCTAAGGGGTCAATTGTCTCAATCTACCCCTCTCTCCAACGAGCCCAATTCGTATTCCTGGTGGAAAAGTTTTTATCGTATGAGTAAAAAGGGGTGAATTAATATGCCGCTAATACCTTCAAAATGCGCTGCTGGAAGTTTTGGGTGCAATGTAGATGTTGATTTTAGAACACTTTAGCGTTAAAAAAGTAAGGAGAATATCAAGGGGGGTTCAGGTTCCTCCCCGAAAGCATAACAGCTCTACGTTAAAAAAATTGTACCTTTGACTGTGTAGAAACATCTTTGCTTTCCTTTGTGTCCTCCAGAATGAAATGAGCAACATCTGGTTGGGGTACAATTTAAATATATATCATGAAAGATAGAACGCTTAAGGTAATTTTTTTTTAAATGAAATTTAGCTCTTATAATCCTTAAATTATAAATCAAAAATGCAAGAGGTAGACAAGGGTATGGAGGCAAACTATAAATCTCTGTCTATATGTGGGTTTGACAGCCTTCTTGTAAAACAAATAGGATTAACTGTTTTTTCTCTGTATTTCCTTAATCCAATCGATAGAATATCAAAGTTGAAGTGAAAATGGTCTACTCACTTTGTGGGGTGGAAGAAAACATGGTGCTTATGTATTATACGAGAAACAATCGAGAAGTGAAATTTGACTTAATGCTAATAAAGGTTAGGTTAGGTTACACTTCCAAAGATGTTGCTTGCCGTAAGATTACAAAGTCATGGTGTGTCCATCTACGTACTATTTTATTTAGGCGAAAACCACTTATCCTGGAAAAATATAATTGCCTGTTCACCGGTCCTTGGCAAATCCTAAATCTTAATTTGAACATCAATATTGTTCTATATTCTATCATTATGCATTGGAAACTAACCGGATATTGTCCTATCTGATCTTCGCGGTCCAAGTTCTTCAGTGTGTCTCGTATAATACAAAAGTAACTATGTTATATTAGTGGTGTTTGGCTCACTTTTTTGGCAATTCATCCCTCGCCCCCTCTAGTGGTCTCACATAGCCTAAAATTAACCAAAATATGATATGCTCGTTGGAGAGAGGGTGTTGAATTTACTTGCAAAAAATGCCATTGGCACCACATTAAATTTCTGACTTAAAAGTTGTAAAGGTAAACGATCAGTAATACAAAGCGCACTTTAGGCCATATTCTACCATATTTCATAATCATAGAGACACACCATCGAGTTTTAAAGGCCTGACAGAAAATCCAGCATTTAATGTTTGGCAATAACCCTGATGTATGACTTGTGCAGAGGGGTTGTCGAGCTTGGTGGTAACAAGCTCTTAGAACATAGAATCAAACTCAGATTCCTCTTTTATGAGGAATCCACAGACCTCCCCAAAGGGAAATTTGATGATATTTAATTAATGAAAAAAATACAACGTTTGTCATCTCTCTTGATGCCTTCGCTCTTAAAGACGAAGTTTCATGACTGCGATCGGGTGTTTAGCAGCTCCTTAGTAATGGATGCATTGCTGTTGGCCCTTCGAGCATAAGACCACTTTCCTATCTCGAGGATACCGATCGTACAGATAGCTAAGCTTCTCGGTTGTCTTCATGTGCATGGACAGTAGCTTGAACCTATGTATTGTCTGGAAAATGGTGTAGACGGTTAATGAGATTTTTCCCTGAGTCGTTGCTGCATATCGGGAAAGGTATGGGTCCAAGGATACTACCCCGAGGAACCCTAGCTATTACTAGGTACCCGTTTGGAATGAATACATCGAGGACTACACCGAGAGTATAATTTCTTATAAAATTCCAAAGAGCCTGAAGCAGAAACCTTTCTGACGCACCTCATACTCTTTACATCTAATAATTCTATTCTTAGACTTATTCGATTCCCATTACGTGCAAAAGTATTCATGGACCTTGCCATTAGGCTTATAGAAAATAAAGCTTATTGGTATTAATCAAACAACATTAGTAGGATAAGAATGGTTATGTACAGCCTTCAAACCATTGCTTTATTTTCAAAAATCGTTCTTCGGTAAATTTAGTCGAGAAACTCAAAAACATAAGTATCTCTGAAAATACAATTGTAAGCAGGTTTGATATTATGTCCATGTCACAAAATGGACATGTCATGTCATGTACATCACAAATATTGATGTAGCAGTATCTGATTTGAAAATAAAATAAATGAAAATCATCATCTAATAGAAGTTTTGACAACAGGAATAGAATTCGAGGTCTTAATGACATGGGTTAAACTCTGTAACAAGTATTCAATGCATTTCAAATTCCATAATTGTTTTTACCAGCAAATAAAGAGCTTGGTGATGGGAGTACCCCACTCCGGGTAACTGGCTAATATTTACAATAGCGACGAAGACCACACTGCCTTTCCATAACAAACCAACACATAGTAGAAACAATAGGGAAAATCTTTTCAAGACAGTGGGAATCAATTCTGTGAATATTGCGACCCTATGTCCAAGGGTCGTCTGCAGCACAATACAAGAATAAGCACAAAACACAATAGAGTCCTGGTTGAACTTCGTTGAAGTAAGGATGTTAGGGTTGTTTTAAAAAACATTATCAGTTTTAATTCTCACATTTTAATGTAATTTTATTTATATGTATATTTTTTTTTCTCTCTTTCTCGTATTGTGCTGCAGACGGCCCTTGGACATAGGGTCGAAATATTCACATAATTGATTTCCACCGTCTTGAAAAGATTTTCCCTATTGTTTCTACTTTGTGTTTGTTCGGCTAATATTTATGTAGAACATAGTGAAAATCAGGCATTAAATTAATATTTCTTGAACCATATCTCTTGGGGAAGTTACATGGATGACATAATTTCATTTTGGAACTATGGGGAAAATGAACTAAGGGGTTTTTTAGATAACCTTAATGCATATGATAGAAACTTACAATTTACCTTAGAAATCGAAAATTGCAATAAAATCCCATTGCTAGATGTATTAACTATTCGTAGCATAGAAAAGATCAATTTAACTATTTACAGAATACCAGCACAAAACAGCAGATATTTGAATTTTAAATCAAACCAGCAGCCACGAGTTAAAAGAGTTGTCATAATGTCTCTCGTCGATTGTGCCCTAATTGTTTGCTCTGGTTCTCACACGACAGCAGAACTAAACTTTATTAGGGATATACTTTGTGGAAATGGGTATCCTATTTTATTTAATAATAATACAGTTAGCCATAAACTGAAAAGACACTCCCGTAAAATCAATGGCTGTTTGAATCCCGATAAGTCCTCAAGAATAATTTACCTCCCATACATACCAAAAATCTTAAACAAGTTAGCACTCAAAATAATCTGTATGTGTATTTATTAATAATTTCAAAATCATAAATTCCCCAGATTCTGGTAAAGCTAAAACCCGAGTTAGTCGCCAAGAGGGGTCTATCAAATACCATGCGACTGTGGCCAACACTATGCAGGTAGAACTCACCAGAATTTAGAGAAACGCCTACAACAGCATAAAGCTAGTATGACCAAGTCTCTAAATTCTAATATTCTAATATATTATAGATTCTGATATTTTCTTTTGTTCTGCTTCAAGCAGCCATGTTTGTGAAAATCTAGCCACAAAATACCTTTTTGAAGAAGCCCCCCTTATTAGCAATTGCCTAGGTATAAGACTGGTAGTTCGAGAAGTAATTGAAATCAGACTTAAGATTAATAACAATATTTCCTTAAATAGGGACTTGGGGGAATATTCACTAAAAGCTCTATACTCAAACTTAATTAAATATGATCTTACAAAATATTTAAAGAAACCAGTAGACATTAAAAACAGAACCAGTTACAAAAAGACCTTTGAGGTTAGCTGTCAAAAAGGCAAGATTAGCAATAAAAACGTGTTTTTAATTATTCTTCTTTCATTTCAATGAATTGCCTTGTTTCACCTCACTTTATTTATTATTCCTGGTTGAACTTCGCTGAAGTAAGGATGCTGGGATTGCTTTAAAAAATTTCATTTTAGTTTTATTGGTCGTATACTGCTGCAGCCTAAGTCTTTTTTCTTTTATTCCAATTAGAATGCCACTGTCTTACGAAAAGAATTCCCTATTGTTCTTCTTGTTTTTGATGTTTGTCGTAGGATCGCTATCTGTATTAGGAAATGGGATTGTTTTGGTGGGATTCCACTCCATGGAGAAGGATCTGCAGCCAAAGTAAAGCCTATAAATTGATAACAGAGGGCCGGCTAATCTGAAATTACATTGTCCTGACGACATTTGAGTTTACTGTATGAATCGGTCACAACTAGGCACTGTAAAGCCCTTTGGACTTGCGGGATTGGAGTAGTTGCCACGGTTGAGGTGATTGAATCAGTGCGATAAGGGAAGTTTAATACTTCTTTGCTGTCGTCATCAAGACCTGAAAACTTGGAAAAAAGTCTCAGAAAGAGCTTCAGTTTTTCTCTGAGAATCTGGGATTGTAATCCCATCAGTCTGAAGGGAGGGAATGGATGGGTCCGTCACTTTTGACACGTTGCCTGCTTAACAACTCTCAACCAACTCTGCGGAAGCGTTCTTGAGTTTTTTGGCATCCCACGAGTGTGTTCAAGAGTCATGCTCGTTCTTTTACACTTTGTTCTTGTGGTTGGCTTGTTCTTGTCAATCAAACAGTTAGTGGTAACGAACTGTAGTAAGGAGCGACCCGGCTCAATAGTAACCAAAACTCTAAAAAACGGAATTTTGATACAAATAGCTACATCAAAAGAATCGCATTTTAATACTGATTTTAAGTATATAAGTTCCATCAAGTTTAGTCTTACCCATCAAAAGTTACGAGCCTGAGAAGATTTGCATTATTTTAGAAAATAGGAGGAAACACCCCCTAAAAGTCATAGATTCGTAACGAAAATCACACCATCAGATTCAGCGTGTCAGAGAACCCTATTGTAGAAGTTTCTAGCTCCTATCTATAAAAATTTGGAAATTTGTATTTTTTGCCAGAAGGCAAATCACGGATGCGCGTTGATTTGTTTGTTTGTTTTATTTTTTTCCCAGGGATGATCGTATCGACCCAGTGGTCCTAGAATCTTGCGAGAGGGCTCCTTCTAACGGAAATGAAAAGTTCTAGTGCCCTTTTTAAGTGACCAAAAAAATTGTAGGGCACCTAGGCCCCCTCCCACGCTAATTATTTTCCCAAAGTCAACGGATCAAAATTCTGAGATAGCCATTTTCTTCAGCGTCGTCGAAAAACCTTACCACTATGTCTTTGGGGATGACTTACTCCCCCACAGTCCCCATGGGAGGGGCTACAAGTTACAAACTGTGACCAGTGCTTACATATAGTAATGGTTAATGGGAAGTGGACAGACGTTTTCAGGGGGATTTTTTGGTTGGGGGAGGGGTTGAGAAGAGGGGGATATGTTGGGGGAACTTTCCATCGAGGAATTTGTCATGGGGGAAGAGAATTTCCATGAAGGGAGCGCGGGATTTTCTATCATTATTTAAGAAAAAAACAATGAAAAAATAGACGTGAAAAAGTTTTTTCAACTGGAAGTAAGGAGCAGCATTAAAACTTAAAACGAACAGAAATTATTACGCATCTGAGGGGCTCACCTCCTCCTAATACCTCGCTCTTTACGCTAAAGTATTTTTAGTGATTTCAACTATTTATTCTACGGTTTTTGTGATTCAGGGGTCGTTGATAATGAATTGGGACAAATGTAAGCTTTAGTGTAAACAGCGAGGTACGGACGAGGGGGTGAACCCCCTCATATATGTAATAAAAACATGAGAATACAGAAGTTCGTTACGTAAGCTAATTTATAAGTTACGTATATCTTTTACTAATAGAAACATTCGTAAAAAATTAAAGGTTCTAGTTGCCTTTTTAAGTAACCAAAAAATCGGAGGGCAACTAGGCTTCCTCCCCCGCTGCTTTTTTTCTCAAAATCATTCAATCAAAACTATGAGAAAGCCAGTTAGCCAAAAAAAAAAAAAAAATGCAAATTTCGTTTTAATTATTCCTCTGCGGAGAGCCAAAATCAAAACATCCATTCATTCAAAAACGTTCAGAAATTAAATTAAAAAAACAAGTTTTTTTAACTGAAAGTAATAAGCGATATTAAATCTTAAAACGAACAGAAATTACATCGTATATGAAAGGGGCTGCTTTCTCATTAACGCCCCGCTCTTTACGCTAAAGTTTTTTACTGTTTTAAAAAGTAGAGTTGAGAGAAAGAATTAAACTTTAGCGTAAAGAGCGGGGCGTTGATGAGGTAGCAGCCCCTTTCATATACGAAGTAATTTCTGTTCGTTTTAAGTTTTAATGTCGCTCCTTACTTTCAGTTAGAAAAAAAACTTGTTTTTTTTTATTTAATCTAATGAGAGTACGGTTCTGTTCAAGCTAAGATTTGATACCTCATATTTTGTAGTGAACTACCGCAAACAGGCTCATTTTCGTTGTCCGGGACAATCTTAAAGTCGTTTCTGCCGACAAGGGACAGACTGGTTTCTTATAACCAACCAAGAAATAAAGGGTACCCCGACATAGTTACCTTACCTCGACATAGGTACCCCGGGTTCAGAGCAGAGCAACTAAAATTAAAAAAAATATTTAAGTAAATTCAATTTTTAAAAATGGTAATTTAAAGAGGTTAATCAATTGGTGGGTAATATCGGTGGTACTTTTTACGCGCACCTTTATTTGGGTTTTCTTCATAGTTCATCTATTCTATGTGTTTTTTCACCCTCCCCCATTCTGTCATAAATTCATATGCACGTGCGTGTGATAAAGTCAACCGCATAATTTTGATTTTTTTTTCCAAAGATGGTAAAAATTGCGAAAGCTAAGAAATGATAGTATTTACCTCAATCAATATTTACATAGACAGATAGAAGGTCACTATCACTAATTACCATGAATTGCAGTAAAGTTGAATATCAATTTTCAGGTACTATTCAATTTTCCTTATAAACCTTGAAATTGTAATTACATGCTGAATTATTGCTGAATTTCTGTAGGAGAGAAAAAAGCGTAAAAAATTACGTTGAAACTCGAAAAAAGATTGGAATTATTACTTCAAGACAGATTCAGAATAGATTCAAGTTGAATGTTTAAAAAAGATATGAGTCTGAGTGCCTTATTTGTTACCTCCTCTTTTATGATTGATTAACATCGGTGATGTTCAATATTGTTCTCTTGTAATTCGCCTCTTTTATTTGTATTAATATTTATCGTAGAAAAAGCAAAAAGCCGCAGGCCTTATCAAACAGTTCGTGGTAACGAACTGTAGTAAGGAGCGACCCGGCTCAATAGTAACCAAAACTCTAAAAAATTGAATTTTGATATCAAAAGCTACATCAAAAGAATCGCATTTTAATGCTGATTTTAAATATATAAGTGTCATCAAGTTTAGTCTTACCCATCAAAAGTTACGAGCCTGAGAATATTTGACTTATTTAGGAAAATAGGGGGAAACACCCCCTAAAAGTCGTAGGATCTTAACGTAAATGACACCATCAGATTCAACGTATCAGAGAACCCTACTGTAGAAGTTTCAAGCTCCTATCTACAAAAATGTGGAATTTTGCATTTTTTGCCAGAAGACAAATCACGGGTGCGTGTTTATTTGTTTGTTTGTTGTTTTTTTTTTTTTTTTTTTTTTCCCAGGGGTCATCGTATCGACCAAATGGTCCTAGAATCTCGCAAGAGGGCTCATTTTAACGGAAATGAAAAGTTCTAGTGCCCTTTTTAAGTGACCAAAAAATTGGAGGGCATCTAGGCCCCCTCCCACGCTCATTTGTTTCCCAAAGTCAACGGATCAAAATTTTGAGATAGCCATTTTGTTCAACATAGTCGAAAACCATAATAACTATGTCTTTGGGGATGACTTACTCCCCCACAATCGCTGGGGGAGGGGCTACAAGTTACAAACTTTGACCAGTGTTTACATATAGTAATGGTTATTGGGAAGTGTACAGACGTTTTCAGGGGGATTTTATTTTGTTTAGGGGTGGGGCTGAGGAGAGGGGGCTATTTTGGAGGATCTTTCCTTGGAGGAATCTGTCATGGGGGAAGAAAAATTAAATGACAAAGGCGCAGGATTCTCTAGCATTACTATAAGAAAACAATGAAAAATAAACATGAAAACGTTTTTTTTTTCAAATGAAAGGAAGAAGTAGCATTGAAACTTAAAACGAACAGAGATTATTACGCATATGAGGGATTCTAAAACTACTTTAGCATAAAGAGCGAGGTATTTAGGAGGAGATAAATACCTTACTCTTTATGCTAAAGTATTTTTAGTAATTTCAACTATTTATTCTACGGCCTTTCTGATTCAGGGGTCATTCTTAAAGAATTGGGACAAAACTTACGATTTAGTGTAAAGAGCGAGGTATTAACGAGGGTACAAACCCACTCGTATACATAATAAATAAATAAGGTTATGAAAGTTTGTTACGTAAGTTAATTCTCAAGTTACCTATATTTCTTACTAATAAAAACGTTCGTTAAAAATTAAAAGTTCTAGTTACCTTTTTAAGTAACCGAAAAATTGGAGGGCAACTAGGCCTCCTTCTCCACCCCTTATTTCTCAAAATAGCCTGATCAAATCTAAGAGAAAGCCATTTAGCCAAAAAAAGAATTAATATACAAATTTCATTTTAATTAATTTATGTGCGGAGAGCCAAAACCAAACATGCATTAATTCAAAAACGTTCAGAAATTAAATAAAAAAAACTAATTTTTTTAGCTGAAAGTAAGGAGCGACATTAAAACTTAAAACGAACAGAAATTACTCCGTATATGAAATGATTTGTCCCCTCCGCAATCCCTCGCTCTTTACGCTAAAGTTTGACTCTTTGCCACAATTCTACTTTTTAAAACAATTAAAAGTTTTAGCGTAAAGAGCGAGGGATTGCGGAGGGGACAAATCATTTCATATACGGAGTAATTTCTGTTCGTTTTAAGTTTTAATGTCGCTCCTTACTTTCAGCTAAAAAAATTAGTTTTTTTTATTTAATACTAATAAGGGAGCCTTTGGATATGACCAGCTTTGTGAGGGCTGACCAGGGCCGTATTCATGAGGGCCACCTTATTTGATTAATTGGAATAATATTACCCCAAATTATTTAATGGTAAAAAAGTAAAATTAAATATATAAAGAAATGGAATTGACATTAATTATGTCCCATGCTCCATAGTCCCTGTTTAGCATGGTGTTTGAAAATGGAATATAAATCAAAAGCTAGTATCTCTATATATAAAAGTAAGTTGTATGCATGTTTGTTTTTTTTTTGTAAAAAGAGGGTTTGCATGTGACGTCATTGTAAGTATATAAGGCTTTGTATTTGACGCCATCATAAGTTGACGTTACAGACCGGGACACCGGGACATAAGTGACGACCGAGACACAGGGAATACAAATGACGACTGGGAGACTCAAAGAGAAATTACAGACCGGGACACTGGGACACAAATGACGACCGGGACACAGGGAATATAAATGACTAGGACACTCAAATAGAAATTACAGACCGCGACACCGGGACACAAATGACGACCAGGACACCGGGACACAGGAAATATAAATGACGACCGGGACACAGGGACACAACTACAACGGGGACGCCAGGGGGGTACAAGGGGGATATATAAATGACGACGGAGACACAGGGAATATTCGATTAGCAATCACCATCAACAAAGCTCAAGGGCAATCATTAGAAAAATGTGGTATAGATCTGAATATGGATTGTTTTCCCCATGGACAATTATATGTTGCATGTTCAAGAGTTGGTAAACCTGACAATCTATTACACAACTACAATGGCGCGTAACTAATACGGCGCGTAAAGACTTACGCGCGGGGGGGCTTGGGGGCGGCACGAAGCGCCTCCACCAACTTGGTGCTAGTATGTTTATATAAACAGGATAATATTTAAAATATCAGTATGAAGAATTAAATAATTTTCACAATTATTCATATTTATATTTTAATACTTGATGAGGATCTAACTTGTGAAATCTGATAAATTACATAGTGAAACTTGAGAACTTTGGAACATTAATTGTGAATGTAAGGAGGTACTCAGTCCAATAGTAACTTAAACTCTAAAAAACGGAACTTCGATGACCATAGATTTTCAAAAGAGTTTTCTATGCCAATTCCAAATATACAAAATTTATCAACTAAGCCCAAATTATACGATTTTAATACATTCTGTCGAAGTCCAATACATTATATTATCTGCAACTTGCTTTTGTAGCTATGAAACCGGTTTTCTGAGATGTAACCCAAGCGTCGTTCTTGTGTGTATTTCCAATAACCGATAAGTTTAAATCAATGCTTTAATTTTTTCGAACAGACGTCTTTTTTTATTTTCACGATTCAAGATGGCAACCCTGTTGAAAATGTGGTGCTGTCATAAAACTTTATCATTTAGAAACAACCAAAAGAAAATCCTGGGAATCGTGGCTTTGAGGCAGGAATAGATTTAAGATGGGTCCACGGGGTATTTTTTTGGGGGTTGATGATCTTCGTACTTTAAGAAGGAAATAGCGCTAAGACAGTCGCTGTACCAAATATTATTTTTAAATGATTTTTTTTTGTGTATTTAATAGTTTCAGAGTACACACAAAATAATTTATTGCTAATTATTGTAATTATTGCTATCAGCTTTCCTTTGCAGGTACAGTTGTTTTATTTTTAGAACCAAGAGATTATTAATGTTTGAATTTTTATGGATGAAAAGTTTTGTCAAATTTAACTAATTATACTTATTTGTTTCCACGGCACAACGTAACAATACCAACGAAAATGGGGTACTGATCTAATAATAACTTCATATATTTTTTTTTTTATCAAAAATGCTATTTTTGATAGTATCTGGCGTCAAATTAAAAAAAAAAAAAATATGGATGCAAAATCACCAAAAATAAGCTAGTACGGCACCAAACAATTTAAAAAGATTTAGCAGGTGTAGATGTCTCTGGGAATCAACAGAATATTAATGTTTGAATTTTTGGACAAAAAGTGTGGTCTAAATCAAATAATTTAGTTTTGTTTATTTATTTTCGTCGTTCAACATTGCAACACTGACCAAAATGGGATGCAACCCTAAAAAAATCCCAAACTTCTTATTAAAAAGCGAATTTTAGGCAGTAACAGAGCTAAGATGGGCATTGGCGTGGCTAGGGGGCAATGGGGACGGCTGTCCCTGGGTACAGGCTCCGAGGAAACGCCAAATTAAGTTATTTTGTTTACTTATATTGTGGTAGTGAAGGTGGAGGGTAAGGGGGAGGGGGTCAAAAACCTACATTGTCTCCGAGTGCTGAAAACGCTTGCTACGCCTCTGAAGATGAGTGTAGGGGGGGGAAGAAAGATTGTTATTGTTTTGCCATTTGATGCACTAATGCAGTCGCTATGTTAAATACTTATTTTTGATTTCCCTTGTGTTTCTTAGTTTCAGAACAAACGCAAAATAATTATTCCCCTAATTTTTTGATGTGTATGTAAGTAGTACTTATGTAGTGCTTGAAGAATAACAGAAAAAGTAAACTACTCAGAAAGACATCATTAAACAGGAAATGCTTTCATTACGTCTCGGTACAGCGGTAGAGCACACCCAAAATGTCAATTTGCCACCTATAATTTCTCTCTTACTAATTTCGTAAATAAATGGCTCGACAATCATGGCTGTACCATGCCATTTGGTATTAATTCATTTTTGTTAGTGCGCTTGATTTTAGTAGCCTATACTATAATAATGATTAAAGGAATTATAGCGTTAAGCAGAGCGTGACGGCTTCGGTGCATCTTAATGTTGTCATTAGATAGATCCTTTGGGTTGTCAGTTTTGTGTTTATGGCATCTTTATGCCTGGTAAAATTTCACCTTCTGCACAAAAAAATAACTCCGCTTAAATAATTATTGTATCAACATTCTTCAAAGAGTTCACCGAAGCATTAAAGTGCGTCACAAGCTAGGGAAAAGGTGAAGCATTCGCTCATTAGTGTGTCTTTAATTAATAGTTAATTATTGCATTCTATCAAAGGGTTTAACACGGTTATAAGCCATCTTCATGCTTTTTTGTTCAATGCGTTGATAAATTAGATGTGGCTAGGGTGGCTTCTATCTATCCTGTTAAATATTTTTCCTTCCAACCACGATCTAGATTCTCATGCTTTGAGTGTTTATGTGTAGCGGGGCTTACATAGTCCCCACTTGACACGCGCCGAATTCTACTCACCACGGTTTAAACAGTTTAATGGTTTGGAAGTTTATGTATCTTTCAAATTTCAAACTGAGTGTCCCATCTGTAATTAATGTTTGAATGGCTGAAATACAGGAAAATCTAGTTAAAAATTGACACAAAATAGTTTAAGATGCATAAACACAATAAACAAAGTGCTTATCTACAGTACTTCGAAGCTTTATGGGAAATTTCACAATGTTGGTTGTCATCATAAGAGGAGAATCGAGGAATATTCCCATTTGAATCCTAGAAAAAAAACTCCTGGTAATACTTTCTCCCCTCCCCCAGGAAAAAATTCCTTGAAGTGTTCTTTTTGCGTCATTCGCCTTTTCAAACGTTCTTGATGAAATTCACAAGGGTCAGCATTACTAGTTTTTTTACAGTTTCTGAGGTCTCCATGGTAGAAACTCGAGGACTCTGGTCTGGAATGAAATAACGAAGGAAACACCTTTTATTCAAATACAGCTGAACTCTTAAATGAGAATACCAGCCTATAAAGGGGAGTCGGCTTGTCATTCCAAAATTATTACAAAAAATATAGAAAGTGGAAGATTAACATAAAAGAACAAGTCAGATTTCATTAACTATAAAGCCACTATAATCGCCCTTCAAACTCTAACAATTTAACAGTAACGCTTGATGCTCCCCCCCCCCGTGAATTTTTTTCAGCTGTAACTTTAGCCACTCATTTACGCGAAGACGGGAGTTCGCTTTACACTCTGAAATTATTACAAATTATTACAAAATATATGTAATACTGAGGAACAACGTAATGGAGCTAGATCCTCCCGTAGACCTACAGGACAGTATTGAGTGAAGCAATGTTGCAGTGTAGTTTAACAAGTGTTGCAGTGTTGAAACAGTGTTGCAGTGTAGTGCAACAAGTGTCGAGTGAAGCAGTGTTATATATTCTAATGGAGAGTTTGAGTTCTACAGGACAGTATTGAGTGAAGCAATGTTGCGGTGTAGTTTAACAAGTGTTGCAGTGTTGAAACAGTGTTGCAGTGCAGTGCAATAAGTGTCGAGTGAAGCAGTGTTATATATTCTAATGGAGAGTTTGAGTTCTACAGGACAGTATTGAGTGAAGCAATGTTGCAGTGTAGTTTAACAAGTGTTGCAGTGTTGAAACAGTGTTGCAGTGTAGTGCAACAAGTGTCGAGTGAAGCAGTGTTATATATTCTAATGGAGAGTTTGAATTCTACGGGCATAAGTTTTTCCCCTCTATTCCCGAGATGTTAAGCTGACCAATCATAAACAAGTTAATAGCTGTGTCTTTTTTAAATCGGGCTGTCTAATCCTCGAGTATAGATAATTTGTTTTTAATCGTTATTGCGTAAGTTAGTTAGGGGAGGAGTGGTAGTAAGATGGGGTGGCAGGGCGGAAGGGTTTTGGGATGTCAGGTAAAGGGGGAAAGGAGTGGGGTATGAGTTAGTTATGGGAATGATGTTGCTGAGAGAGTCTGGTAAGTTGTTTGGCTCTTATGATCTTTTTTTTGTTTTTGTTCGTTATTATCGTATTACAATTAATTAAACTTGCTAGTATCGTATGCTGCACGCTATGAACAATGTTAGTTTTTTCTATTAGTGTAGGGTTTGTATTGTGTATGAACTGTTTTTCTCCTTGTGAATAAAGCTAAGCTAAGAAGAATTTCTACAGTCACGAGGATTGTTACAAGTAAGCTCTCCATTTCTCTGCGATAGCAGTCTGAATATAGACCTTCTTCAGTTAAGGAGGGGTTATTCTAAGTAATTTAAATTTTTTAAAGATGTGAAAACTGAAACTCCTAAAAAGATTAGCGCAAGTGATCCACTTGGTTATTTTTTCCCCGATTTGTAATCAGTGGGCATAGCTATGTTGCTTATGTTGTGCTTTTTTTGTATTTCCTTGCAGGTTATGATGTTTTTTGTTCCTTGCGTATAGCCTACATTTTTTTTTGTTCTTTATTCCACATACATTTTGCATTAATGCGGGTTACAAATAAACTCACTTACTTACTAAAGGCACTTTAAAACCACGAATTTCTCAGTATTGTTGTGAAGTATTTATTTACCTAATGAAAGATTCTAAATCTTCCCGTCACAGGATATTTCAAACCGGAATCAAGAAGCTTAAAAACATAAATTGAACATTCTTGGCTGTAACTCCCCCGTAGACTCCTTCTTACTCGTAGACAGTTTAAAAAATGACCGAACGGTTTGGATTTTGGTTTGTCCGCTTGACTGGTTGAGCAGAACCATTTGGATTGTGCACATGAGGTAATCCACAGAAGTGTCATTAAATGTAGCTTTAGTTTTATTGCGTGTTCAGCGACTAATACAATAGAGTGATTATTTAGGGCGAGTTTCACAAGTTTCTAAAGTAAATTTGTCCTTTGGCTAAGTTGACCGATCTTTATCTTACTAACAGTAGGCTCTCGTTTGTATTGTCCGTTTTTTTCCATAGGATAGACACATTTGTATTTTTTGTCGCAAATAATTAACCAAGGGGCTGCAAATTCTTTACCATCGATGTGTCATTAAAAACGCTATTTTATTTTCTCCTTAGGTAGAACTGAAGTTTAGAATAGAAGGGGTTTAGAGTGGTAGGGTGCCCAACGGTGTTGACCTCAGACGGTTCCTTGCT
Source organism: Artemia franciscana (assembly GCF_032884065.1). Lineage (NCBI taxonomy): Eukaryota > Metazoa > Arthropoda > Branchiopoda > Anostraca > Artemiidae > Artemia > Artemia franciscana. The sequence continues at coordinate 42,491,690 of NC_088870.1, forward strand.
GAAAGGGATTTTTAGTAGTAGTAGTCGTAGCTAAGATAAAAAGGGTAAAGAACCAAGAACAATTCATAGCAGTTGAAACTATTGCAAATCATGAAATGGATTCCTTTGTCTGAAAAGCTTGTTCATAATATTTATTTTTTATTACTTTTTTTAATGCCTTGGTAGATTTCAGATCAGAGCGAAAAGTTAATCTGGCTAAGTAGACAGGGCTTCTCCGATTGATATAATTTATGTCTTCTAGTTGTTCTTGAAACTGCCTAAACCGTAAGATTGACGGGTAACAATACGGAATAAATATAAAAATTTAATTTTTGAAGGACAGGCTAAATTATAAAAATTGTATGCAAGGAATCCTCAGAGTGTAACTGGAAGAAAATGTACTTGTGAAACTTTGTAACATAAGTTCACTTTTCACTTTCCATTCTGTATTCTTGTCTCTTCTTTTCAAATGAATCCTTCAGGGTCTCAGCGAGTAGTTAGCCAAGACATTATCATTGGATACTTGAAAGGGTAGAAACTGGTACCAAAAATCACCAATGCCACCTAGCGCTTGGCCACTTGGTTTGACCCTAAACTACTGCATGGCTGTCGGTTTGCGTACTTTAAACTGTTGATGTAGTTAAACACAGCAGAATTATGTCATCACTACTCCCACCAGCTCAAGGTAAACTAGCCTAGATATGCTGCAAAGACTTCCCAATTTAACATAGGCCTACTATAACCAGACTTTTTAGGGCTAAATTTAGGTTTCTTTATCCATAAACAGAAAAACAAATTTTATTATTTGAAAACGCTGCACTTAAGAAAACCTGACATTTTGTGCTAGCGTGCAGTATAATTTACCACCCTATTTCTTCCACTCTAACACAATAATAACCAACATTAGAAAAAAATGAGGAACGATAGAGGCAAACAACAATTTAGACTCTTTCAACAATATCTTTTTCATACCACACACATACCATAGCCTCCCTAACAACCTAGCTCCCTGTTATCCCACCACTCTTCCTTGCTACTACCCACTATCATAACAATTCATCGAAATCAATATTGAAATGAAAGATTCTGACTTCATATAATTTCTGCCCCCCCCCCCAAAAAAAAGAACTGCTGATTAATATGACTTACAGAGAAATGTCAGCTTTAATCGTAAAACATTGTCAAAACCTGTCTATTCTGACATAATCAATCCTCTTGATGATGCAAGATTTCCTGGGTGGTGGAAAACATACTATGCTGGAAAACCGCGGTGGCGTTAAAACACCTACTCCCCCTGTACAAATGACCAAATTTATCTTTCTTAAGAATTTAACCCCCTCCCAAAAAATAAGAAAATCATGGTTCAGTACTTGGTCTTAGGGATTCGCTAACAGTAGAATGGGTCAGGGATGGAAAACCGAAAGTATAAAATCTGTATTCATATGCACGGCAGGCAATATTCAACCCCTTGGATAATAGTGCACCCTAAAATTCCTCTCTCGTGATATAGCAATTAATTTACCTATATTCAGTAATATATTCTTAATAGCCAAGCATAAAATGTTCAATAATTTTGATGAGCTTCTTAATGCTGTATTGTGTCAATTACTCCATGGTTATCAGTCGGCTATTGTTAATTGATGAAGCTTTAATTGTCCCAGAAGGACGGGCAACACAACGGAAAATGTACTTTCGCTAGTTTTTTCGTCTTGTCGTTGGCGGGTGAAAGTTAAAAACAAGAAGTTATTTCGATCGTGTGAATTGTTAGTTTTAGGTTTTAAGTTGCCGGAAACGAGCTATTTTACTTGCGCTTTCTTTTGATATGATTTATTGAAATTCTGGCTCTAAAGTTCGGGAAAAGGTCGTTGAATTGCTCACGCATTTTTTTTTATTTATTTTTTTTTATCACAGTGATATAGCATGGCTCTTTGGTGCCTTTTCTCCAAAGTCCGAACTTGCACCAGCGTTTTTCGAAGCAGTACATCAGCAACGAAGATAGGCTAAAGTTGATTTAGTCAGGATAGAAGACAGTCCCCTTGAAAGCTCGTAATTTTTAAGGTGTCTCATATTCTCGTGCAATTCCCATGTAATTTGTTCGTTTTTTTATACTTTGACAATATTGATCCTATTTATTTAATTATCTGCATAACTTCTTAATGGTAGCATCTGCCCGTCCTCTTGATTTAGGAGCCCCAGGTCCCCTAATATAAATATTTGGGTCCTTCGGTTCTTTAAGTGTTTTATGCAGTCAGGATTCTACTTTGAAAGGTTCCGGTTGTGTCTTGGAAGCCTCATTAAGAGTTTTATTTGGAGGGAGTTTCCGTCCACTATCCACTACCTGTTGTTTTTCTCCGAAAACCACCTGTGCCACACTGCTCCGCCACGCTTGGTATAGTTTCTCCCATGCCTAGTGCAGTTTCTGCCGTGCTTGGTACAGTTTCTGTCCCGGTTGTCACAGTTGCACCATAAATTCCACACCTTCACAACGCTGGGCATGTGCCACCTGGTGTAGGGTATGTGATTTTTGAAAGCTGTTATCCCCGGTTTATTTGTTGTTGTTTTTATTTTGAGTTTATACGAAGGAAATTGCTAAAGTAAGTTGGCAAATGTGATGGGTTTCAGTTCGATTGGAATATCCATTTCGAATAATTTTTGAACAAAAAAGAGAGAGAGAGAGAGAGAGAGAGAGAGAGAGAGAGAGAGGAGAGAGAGAGAGAGAGAGAGAGAGAGAGAGAGAGAAAAGTTTATTATTAAATACAAGACAATACAAAATACAATTCAAAATTGAACTACGATAGGCTCAGTGACAGGGATACAAGGGGGATAAAAAAAAATACAAGCAACAACTACAATATAAGCAATATATATAAGGGGCATACAATATAAGCAACATCTACAAAAAAGAAAGAAAAAGGAAACACAAATCATTATGATCAAATGCACGAACCTATGTATTGGCATTTTTTCTAACATGGGTTGCGCGTGTCACCTGGTGTATACGTTTTTTTTAGGCGGCCTATCTAAAAGGAGACGGTAAATTCTGTTTGGCAAAAATGACTAAGCAACTCCGCTAAGTGAATTCCAACTTAAATATCTAATTGAAAGAGAAATTTTCTGAAGACTCCGTAGAATTTTTTTTTTACATAGATGTATTTATTTTATCTTTGAATAATCTATATATATATAAATAAGTTGTTTGTCAGTACACTGACGTCATGTTTGTGTGTCGACTGACGTCATGTTTGTCGACTGACGTCATTATAAGGATTGAGCTGTATGTCGTCATGAAGTTGTTTGTCGACTGACGAAATTACAGACCGGGACACCGGGATACAAATGACGACCGGGACACAGGGAATATAAATGACGACCGGGACACTTAAAGAGAAATTACAGACCGGGACACAAATGACGACCGGGAAACCGGGACACAGGGGATATAAATGACGACCGGGATACTCAAAGAGAAATTACAGGACTGGGACACCGGGACACAAATGACGACCGGGACACAGGGAATATAAATGACGACCGGGACACAGGCCTCTGAATACGGATTGTTTTTCCCATGGACAATTATATGTTGCATGTTCAAGAGTCGGTATACCTGACAATCTATTTATATGCGCAGACAATGGGACAGCGAAGAATGTTGTATATTAGCAAATTTTACATAGTTTAAAATATATATATGTATATATATATATATATATATATATATATATATATATATATATATATATATATATATATATATATATATATATATATATATATATATATATATATGTATATGTATATGTATATACATATATATATATATACATATATATATATATATATATATATATATATATATATATATATATATATATATATATATATATATATATATATATATATATATATATATATATATATATATATATATATATATATTCACAGGTGGGGCACAACTAATATGGCGCGTAACGACTTACACGCGTGGGGGGGGGATTGGTGGCGCAAAGCGCCCCCACTAACTAGGAGCTGGGGTGGCGCGAAGCGCCACCTCAACAGCTAGTATCTTGGATAAATATCTTTAAAAGCCTGTACGTTTTTAGCGTTGCAAGAATAGGTATCTTCATACGCTCTGTAAAATATTTGTTACATGTATATTATTCAGAACACACTCAAGAAGTGAAGTTATATATATATATATATATATATATATATATATATATATATATATATATATATATATATATATATATATATATATATATATATATATATATATATATATATATATATATATATATTCATATATATATATATATATATATATATATATATATATATATATATATATATATATATATATATATATATATATATATATATTCACAGGTGGGGCACAACTACAATGGCGCGTAACTAATATGGCGCGTAACGACTTACACGCGCGGGGGGGGGGGGGGCTTGGTGACGCAAAGCGCCCCCACCAACTAGGAGCTGGGGTGGCGCGAAGCGCCACCCCAACAGCTATTATCTTGGATAAATTTCTTTAAAAGTCTGTACGTTTTTAGCGTTGCAAGAATAGATATCTTCGTACACTCTGTAAAATATTTGTTACATGTGTATTATTCAGAACACACTCAAGAAGTGAAGTTAGGTAAATCATAATGAAATATGCCAAATTATGATGAAAATATAAGATTTTAGTAAAATAACAATGAAAATTACAACAAAGAATTATGGAAAGCAGGCCATCCAGTACGCATTATATTAAATAACAAACCTAACCGGTTTTTCTTAGATCTAACAGAGTAAACTTCTTGAGTGTGTTCTGGATAATAAACAAGTATCAAATATTTCTTCGGGCTGCAAGAGTATTTTTTTTTTAACCCGGATTTTATGGAGACGCGATTAATATTTGTCCACATGAAGACGTTTTGTTCGTCAGGCGATATGAAATCTGGCCAAGTCTAACCCCCTATTTTTACCTCTTTTTCAAGCGAATGAAGCGTCCATGCTAATATTAAAACCCAATAATTTGACATCAGCAATTTGAAAACTTTGTTATTGGTTTTCAGATTGCTTCAATAATTGAAGCGCTGCTTCATAGTCAAAAGTGCCGGTTTTTCTCACATCTAACTGAGTAAACTTCTTGAGTGTGTCTGGACAATACACAAGTATCAAATATTTCTTCGGGCTGAGAAAGCGAATTTTTCCACTAGGATTCTATGGAGACACGACTAATATTTGTCCACGCGAAGACGTTTTGTTCGTCAGGCCGTATGAAATCCTGCCAAGTCTAACCCCTATTTTTATCTTTTTTTCAAGCGAATGAAGCGTCCATGCTAATATTAAAGCCCTATAATTTAAAATCAGCAATTTGAAAACTTTGTCCTTGGTTTTCAGATTGCTTAAAAATTGAAGCGCTGCTTCATAGTCAGAAGTTAGTATGCTGTTAATAAAGTTTGAAGGACGAAAATTATTAACACTGAGATTGAAGTCGGACTGAACGGTAACCACAGATTTATTATTCGTTTTTACCCACAGTTTTGAATTTTCTGGCTTAAAATTTGGCATCTATATTGAAGGGAAATGTAACTGCTTGAAATTTATGCTTCATGCTTGAAATACTATCCCATCAGATGAAAGAGACTTACACCACTAAGTAATTAGATACATGAAAAAGCAAATATTACAAAACTATTTTATCCCAGGCTAAAAACAATCATTTTTGCTCAAAAACAAGATAAAAGAATTTTTATACCGTTAAATTAATGATAGTTATTTTTTTTGTTCAAGACAAAGAAAAAACAACATGTATATATTTATTTCGTGGGAATTTTATCCACGATTTTTAATATAGTGTTATCTTTTAGCAGGTTTCTAAGATATTGAATAGAAAGTAGTTTTAGAACGAGAGTAAAGAACAGCGTTTAGAATTGAAATGCCTGCCTGCCCCCTCCTTAACCCCCTGATCTTTATGCTCAGGTTGTATAGTGCTTTAGGAATGCTTCTTACACAAATTCATCGACCACTGTGTTAGAGCAGTCGTTCTTGATGAATTGGCAAACGACTCCAAATTTAGCGTAAGGAACTGGGGGCCTAGGAGAGGGGACCCCCTCATTTACAGAACAGTTTCTGTCGTTTTTTAAGTTTTAATGTTGCTCTTTATTTCCATTTAAGAAACCTTCCTACATATATATATACATATATATATATATATATATATATATATATATATATATATATATATATATATATATATAAATTTTTTTTCGTTTTTAATAGCCTAAATGTGGAGAGGACTACTACCACTTCAAACATGACTTTTCTTTGAAACTCCTCTTCCTCCCTGCGGGAAATTTTCTGGTGGTGGTCATAAGGTGCCCCCCATCCCTCTTTCCACATTTTTGTCGTTTAGCATGTAAATGTAATTTTTTATATTACACTCAAATATATTTTCTCCGTTAAGAGGGGTGGTATCCCCCCGTGGCACTCATGTTATAGGCATAGTCAAAAATGTCCCGAGACTCAGGGAGATTCAAGATTAATTTTTTCCCCAAAAAACTTTATTCTAAGTCTACCTGAGCACTCATGGAGAGTTAAAAACAGGAATTATTTTAGGTACAGCCCCCCCCCCACGTACAAAAAGATCCACTGATCCCTAATAGCTGATGTGCAATTATACATTACTGTGCATAAACTAATGATGAAACCTCAAATGAATCAACTCAGTTACATAAACCTTTAAAATATATCTATGTGAACCATTTATTTTGTGTGGACTATTTGTATCTTTAGGGACGAATGCGCCACCGCGTGGTATTGCTGCGTCTGAAACTGGAAAGCTCAATATACAGTTTTTTGATAATTTTTAATCTATCGGCTTTCTTAGAATTTTCACTTGATTGCAATTTGACACCCTTTGAGTCAAAAGGTCAAAACCGTTACAATATTTCAGCTCTACTATATGTATATATATATATATATATATATATATATATATATATATATATATATATATATATATATATATATATATATATATATATATATATATACATAGGTTAACATAGAACATAGAAACATAGGTTAACATCAGAGTTTCTATTTAATGCTCTTTTCAACAACAATCATCACTGATGGCACAATTACATGCGATTTTTTATAATTATAGATTTTGGCCTATATATATATATATATATATATATATATATATATATATATATATAAATTTGGTAGTAGCAGTAGCTATATTTTATTCCAGAAATCACTGACTAAATCAATGGATACCACACCAAATGCGTTGCTTACGAGGATTTTCTGTTCTCAAAAAAAAAAAAAATGAAATTTAGGCCTAAGGTATGAAGAAGTGAAGGGTGAAACAGTACCGAGAAATACTTACATAAGTATATCACACACATTAAAACTACTGTCGAAAAAATAATAACCCTAAACTCGCTGCCCTGTATAATTAATTACTTGTATGTTGCACCATTCTGGAAAATATTGATTAATTCAAACAAGATAATTTTCTTCCATTTCACAAAATGTTTCCTAAGTCTCCCCCCTTGTAGACTGCTGAATTTTAATTCCTTGTCTACACAATAGCAAGTTGTTACATTTTGTCTGTTCATTCTTACATTCTGTTTCTCTAATTCTCCAAGAAACATAATAATAACAATGAATAAATTTGCTTTTCTTCGAAATGCCTCTAGATTCTTATTCTTAGAGAGTTTGAATGTCTATCTGGTATTATTTAGGCCCTGTCTTCATTAAGGCATTTTCAGGTAATCTCGGCCGCTTCGGAAACCCCGGTATTCTTAGGCTTTTTTTAAGGTTCAAAAGGGCAAATCAGACAAATTTGAAATAGCTTTTTTCAGGAACGTTTATTTTTCGATGAACGAAAAGCTGTTTTTACTCGGCCAACTTTGCCTGAAAAAGCCATAATGAAGACTTTTATTACTACCAGACATCCGTCGGATATTCTTTAGTCGTTAATTTCAACTAATCAGATGGTTTAAAATTGGATGAGTCCTAATATTTTCAAATGAATTCCCAAGTGCCCTATCTCTATTTAAATTACCAAGACTATGATCTTTTTGTTATGAAAAAAATGCAGTCTCGCAATTTTTCTTGAAACCTTGGTATAATTTGTTTGTTTTACAATGTCTGCTTTCCAAAAATAGATTGTAGCCTACTTCTCTGATGGGGTCTATTTTTAATCTAAAGAAAACTTCATCATCTGAATACCTAAAAGATGTCTAGGCACCTAATTGGGTTCCTATTAAATAATGTCAATTTTTCTCTCTGATTCACCTGAAATTTTCGCTTCAGAATTTCGCATTCATGTGTGTCCATGTTAAACTAAGTTACTACTGGATTGTTACGAAACACCAATTTGATTATTGCGTTTCGCAAGTCAGATCTGATAAATGATTAAAACATTCAGTTTTAATGCGCACCGGAAGAACCTTAAGGATGTCATGTCAGGCACGTACGTGAGTCTTTTATAAGGAAGGGGAGTCGAATAAAAAAAAATCGAAAGCAGTCAAATTATACAATCGATATGAGAATTTTTAGACAGGCTCATATGCTCTTCAGATTTTTAGGGGAGCACGAGTTTAAGAATCCCTCTCCATGCCTGCCTGCTAAGAGATCAAAGTGTATATTGCTAAACATCCATTTCTCATGGTTCCCCATGAGATCCCAAGTCCTCTTCCGGCTTCTGATGGAAATTTTTTCCCATTTTCTCTTATTTTAAGAACTATTAGAGTTCTTTAGAATTATTAACTTTTTCAACCATCAGTCAAACCAAAAAAGTCCTTGTTTTCACATTTAGTAATCGTAGCTGACCAAATAAAAAAAAAAGGCCCAAACGCTAGATTTTGTCCATTATAGTTTATACAATCAGTATCTCAAGCCCGGTATTACCGACAATTTGTTGCATAAACGCGACTCGACCGTTTCTCTGATGCTAGAATATAAGCTATTGCATAACTTTAACTTTACTAACTTTAACTTTTACCTTTTAACTTTAACTTTACGCCATAAAACTTTCGGTACTAAAATAAATTTGGTTACTTCGGTACTTCATGTTACCTTCGTAATCCTTCATAAACCTTCGGTACTTCATGTTACGTTGCGGAGCAAATTTTGTTCGTAGACTCGAGGTTTACGTAAAATTTATATTACAAAAGCTTACGGTAACATTTGGTAAAGTTCTACATAGCAGCAACAAAATGTTACTTATGGGGGAGCAATTAATATATCTAGAAAAATATTTCGTAAGCTTTTCCTAGAAAACTTTTTACGCTTTATCGGTACTTGAGTCTTCAACTCTATTCCGTATTAAAAAAAAAAAAACAACAACAAATTTGTCAACTGAAAGTAAGGAGCAACATTAAAACTAAAACGAACAGAAATTATTTTGTATATGAGGAGTCCGCCACCTCATCAATACCTCGCTCTTTACGCTAAAGTTCGAATTTTGTTCCAATTCTTTAAAAATCACCTCTGAATCACAGAGACCGTTTAATTAGAATAAGTAGCTCTTTTGAAAGTACTAAAAAAACATTAGCGTAAAGAGCGATGTATTGACGAGGGAACACACCCCCTCATATACATAATAATTTCTGTTCGTTTAAGTTTTAATGTTGCTCCCTACTTTCTGTTGAAAAAACTTGTTTTTTTAAATTTATTTTCTGATCATTTTTTTTAAATAATACTGGGAAATCCAGTGCTTCCTTCATGGAAAATTTTCTCCCCCCATGAAACATTCCTCCGTGGAAAGATCCTCCCACGTAACCCTCTCCCCCAGAACCCCACCAGAAAAAATCCCCCCGAAAACGTCTGTATACTTTCTAATAAACAATACTGTATGTAAACAATGAGCAAAGTTCATAATTTGCAGCCCTTCCCTCGGGGACTGTGGGGGATTAAGTCGTCCTCAAAGACATAGTTGTTAGATTTTTCGACTATTCTGAACAAAATGTCTATCTCAAAATTTTGATCCTGTGACTTTGGGGGGGGGATTGGAGGGGGCGTAGCTGCTTCCGTTTTTTGGTCACTTAAAAAGGGCACTAAAACTTTTAATTTTCGTTCGAAGGAGCCATCTCGCAACATTCTTGACCACTGGGTTGACACGATTATCCATGGGGAAAAAGCCTCTTGAACCTCTGAAGTAATGTTCTCCGATACGCTGAGTCTGATGGTGTGATTTTTGTTAAGATGACTTTTAGGGGGGGGGGGCTCCCTTTTTTCAAAAATAAGGCAAATTTTCTCAGGCTCGTCACTTTTGATGAGTAGGACCAAACTTGACGAAACTCATATATTTAAAATCAGCATAAAAATCAAATTCTTTTGATGCATCTATTGGTATCAAAAGTCCGTCTTTTGGAGTTTCGGTTACTATTGAGTCGGGTCACTCCTTACTTACAGTTCGTTACCACAAACTGTTTGATTTATAACTTTTAAATAGTTTGGCTATGATGATTGTAATGATAATGAACTTACGGCTTCATGGATTTTTACGTTGGCCTAGTGTAAACGACTTGTTTAAGTATAAAAGAGTATACTTTACGTGACATAACTAATTAATGTAGAACATCACGTACATAGTGTAAAAGTCACTTAAACCGTATGGCGGGAAACGAACTTGAGACCCGAATAACAATGGTAGAGAAAACACCCTTTAAACTGGCCAAATTGGCCACAATATACTTTTTCCTGTTAAAGGCAAAAATGAAAAATATTAGAATAAATAGTAGAAGGTAGTTAATAAATGAAATCGACGTTAACCTAGTAGACGATGTGAAATAGTTGCCTCCTGCGAGTCAGTATTAACAGAAAAGGTCGTGTGAAAGATCAGAAGCCATTTTATTTCAATGGTTCCTCTATACTGCTAATGTTTCATTTTTCAAATTCAATTTAAACTGGATTAGGTCAAGGAGGTAATTCAAGCTATTTTTTTTTTTTGTAATTTAAAATAATCTTTTTGCTAAATTTTCCAAAAATTAAATGTTTAGCCTTGGTAGGCCTATAGCTGTAGCTGCTTTAATATCCTTTACTAGCCACGAGATTGCCTATTAGCGTTGTACAAGCACTGTTTGGCGTATTTTGCGGTAAGTTTTACATTTTAAGGATTTTGGGAAGGGCTCTTGGGGTAATTAGCTCCCTTGTGCTGTAAGACATTGTTTAATGTTTGTGATCATTTTCTGATTTGTGATTATTTTGTTTTGATTTGTGTATGATTTTGCTCCGATTTTTTTTTGTTTTTGTTTTTCGTCTGATTTGTCTCAAATATTCTGATTTTGTGAAAGAGTCTTGGGGTAATTAGCTGCCATGAGCTATGGTGTATTGGCTGTTTTTGGGATTTTGCTTTGATTTGTGTTTATCTTGTTCTGGAATAGGCTTGTTCTGGTATATTTTTTTCCGATTTGTCTGAAATATTCTTATTTTGCGAAGAACCTTGGGGTTATCAGCTCCCAGGAACTCTGTGATATTGCTTATTTTTGTGATTTTGCTCTGATACGTGGTCATTTTGTTGTGATTTGTGTATTTTTTATTGATGATTTTTTGTGATGTTACAAAAATATCAAAATTAAATAAAAAATTAATTTTTTTATTGATGATTTTTTGTGATGTTACAAAAATATCAAAATTAATTAAAAAATTAATTACATGTTCTGATTTTTGTGGACTCTTGGGGTAATATGGTCCCATGAATTGATTATTTTGGTTTGAATGTTAAGCATTTTTTAAAGTTTGCCCTTTGGCAAGTTTTCTAAATAAATGTGGAGATTCTCAATATGGATGATATTACATCCCACGTGTAGTTTCCAGAAGGTCAGATATAAAGTCTTTGTCCCCAAATGGTGATATTTATGTATGGGTGATACGGTGAATCGTGTAGTTATATGGTGTTAGTGGTTAATGGTGTAGATATAAAGTCTTTGCTCCCAAATGGTGATATTTTCTTTTGCCTTGTTTTTTTTTGGGGATTCAACTTTAATTTCTTAAAGTCAAAAGACAGTAACCAGTATTTTATGTTTCTTTTATCTACTTACTTCTCTCGAAATCCCTGATAAAAAGTTACATCCCTTATGTACTCGCTTGCATAAATAATAATTTATTTGCGTAAAATCCAGCAAAGGTCGTGGCAAAAGGAAAAGATGCTAACCAACAAGCGACCGCATTTAATGTCAAACCCAAATACGTGAATGCATTCCATTATAAGACTACAAAAAACACCTTTATGGCTCAGCCCTAGTCTAAGGACTTTCCCCAGCTTGAGAATTTTAATTTATAATAAATCATTCCGTAATAATTGCTTCCTTAAATCTACTAGTTCATTCTATTTCCCTACAACATGTAAAATATTTTCCACACTACCCACAGAAAATGGCAAAATATATTGATGTTTTCAAGCGTGAAAGCATAATAAGCATACTGTTTTGTTTGAAGATGTGCACTTCGAAAAAACTGTTAAACCAGGACAGGAAAGATTTTCAATTTGAGCGATCTTGCACCCCTTGTAGCCTATAGTTTTCAAAAGCTTAGAAATAAAATTTTGCTCTCAAGTTGTGATCTTTTCTCGTGCTTCTTCTTTTTTTTATTTCTTAAGCCTAAGAGACAATAGTCAGCATTTCCTATTTGAAAATTTGTTTTTATTTTTATTTTAAAAAATAGTAAATAGTATTTTTTTTTTTCCATCTTCTTACTTCTCTTGTTATGGCCAATAAAAGGTTGCACCTTCCTTGTTTTCCTTGCTACTTTTCAAGACTTAGTTAAGGCGTTGCTCACTTCTTACCACACATACCATAATGCAGCCACTCTGGGCGTGCATTCTTTACAATACAATGCAATATCGTTATTGCCCCCCCCCCCCAAAAAAAAAAAAACACACAAGGGCTCTATATTGAGTAGATGAAAAGACAAAAAAGAGGAACAAAGAACATGATGCAGGCTGTTTGTCCTATCAAGTCTAGAAAAATAGCGGCCGCGATGCTTTTTGGCCACTGTTAGTGGCTCAGCTAACCTGTAGGCTGACACTAGTCTTTTGTTTCTAGCCCATTGGAGTACACATAAAAGAAATTTTGCGAAATGAGAATATACGGATCTAACAGTCGTCTTACCAGTAGCCGTAAACATATTCCAAAATGAAATCAATGCGAGGACATGAGGCATCGCAAAAGCGTTGTAGACGCGGACGAAAATGCGCCTCTTGTATCAAGCTTTACAGCGAACTAGAATGCCAAAAGCTCTTTTCGAACTTTATCACTTAGACCATAAATGAGGAGAGCAGCATCCAACATCACCAACAAATTTGCCGAAAGCAAGGACCTCGCTCTTCGAAGCATTAAAATTGAGACCAATTTCGGCATATTCCCTACTAAGCACAGAAAAATTCTTCTAAACAGTCGACACGCTTCTACTGAAATTTAGTATGTCGTCAGCATGATTGAGTATGGAAAGATCAAAACCGCTAAAAATATAACAAATTCTCGAAAGCCGGCAACCCTTTGGGGTCAGCACTAATTTTCCTTTGTCCTGAACAATCATGTAAGGACATGCGTTCATTCATCCGCATAATTTTTGTAATATCCATAATTAAGTAGCTCACCTTCTCTTGGATCCCTTTTCTACTAAGATAAATCTTTGACTAATTCAGACAATTAAATTTTTTGTTATTAAATATTGACAATTGTTTTATAGTAAGAATATAGTGAAACACCCATCTATTTCAAGGGGGTGCTTTGTCCACTTTATATTTATTTGTGTTTAACAATTTCAAGATATGGCGAAATTTGATAATTCCTTTCAATTGAAAATTCTGACAATCGAGTTGAGAGCTTGATTGTCAAATTCTATTTCTATTCACAATCAGTAGCACCAATTCAGGAGAATACGTAGAGGGAATGGGGAGGGAAGAAGGCAAAACGGATTTTTTTTTGCTTTTTCAATTTTTTGAATAGAATTACTAAAAAAGGTGTTTTTAATGAAAACATAAAAGACGAGTTTTTCAACATTTAGTGGGGGGGGGCTATTTTTTCACTTTTTCAATGAAAATACAAAAAAGATACTATTAAATGAAATTACTGAAAAAGATGTTTTTCAAACTCAATTGGTGCAAAAATCAGGGGGGGGGGACAAATCCCACCCCACCCCCCATTAACACCCCAACTGGCAATCTAAGAATTTGGTTTTTATTCACAGTTCGACAATCAGTGTCGTCAATTTCTGTTGGGTTGTGAATTACATAGCCCTATTGCAATCGAGTGTTTTCGATTTTGGATTGTAGGAAAAAGCAAAAAGTTTACAATATGTACACATTTTTTCCTGCTCTAGACGATGAAAATCTCCTTTTTGAAAGAGATCGCACAGCCAGTTTCCTTTTTTTTCAATTTTAATTTGAAATGATGTTATTTTCCCCGATAGGCCCCATGAATATTTGGATTTTGATTTTTCGTGGGGGGGGGGGAAGCTCAGGTATAATTATGAAAATAAGATAACGAGAGGCACATCTTGAGGTAAAAATTGAAGTCTCTATGGTCAGTAAAAGGAAAGAAAAGACGACAAACACGATGGATATTTCGCCTGTATAAAATTAGGCATCTTCAGCGCTAAAATCAGAAATAATCCATGACTTAAACAATTAAAAAGAAAAGATAAAATCTAAGATTAATGACAACGTAGATGTAAACAATTTAAGTGAACGCATAAAAACATTTTGTTTTTTGCTTTGTTATAAATTTTACATTTTTTATTTTCTTATAGATTAATTTTTAATTCCCTCTTTTCTTTTTTCAGTTGTTTATGTCTTAGATTATTTTTAGCACTGAAGACGCCTAGAGAAACATCCATCCTGTTTGTCGTCTTTTCTTTCCTTTTACAGGCAACAGATCCGTATTTTTTCTTCTTCACTAGATTTGTCTCTCGTTTTTTTGTCGTAGTAGGCCAATTTGGCATATATATATATATATATATATATATATATATATATATATATATATATATATATATATATATATATATATATATATATATATATATATATATATATATATATATATATATATATATATATATATATATATATATATATATATATATATATATATATATATATATATATATATATATATATATATATATATATATATATATATATATATATATATATATATATATATATATATATATATATATATATATATATATATATATATATATATATATATATATATATATATATATATATATATATATATATATATATATATATATATATATATATATATATATATATATATATATATATATATAATGTAAAAAGAAATTACCAATGCAACAGCACAAACACATAAAAAAGAAAGAAAAAAAGGAAGACAGAAGGAGAAAAGGAAGACTGTTTTCCTACATTAGTAATTAATATAGATCAGTACTTGAATGAGGCCTTAACCCTACTCATCTATACAATCACATATGTCGAATAGCATATATATATATATATATGAATGAATTTTTAGAGGCTTTGCGAGTTCAGTGTGCTAAAATAGGCTTGATAATTAATGTTAAGAAGACTAAGTCACTAAGGCTAGGAATAAGTGAAGATGAACAGGTGACATTAGGTAACGAAAAGATTGATCAGGTTAAGAGCTTCAGTTACCTTGGTAGTATTATTAGTAAAGATGGTGGGAGCAGTGAAGATGTTAAAAGTAGAATAGCTAAGGCTCAGGGTGTTTTTTCACAGTAAAAAAAAAACTTTGGAAGAATAGAAAGATAAGCCTGCAAACCAAGATTAGAATATTGGAAGCTACAGTGATGACAGTGGTCAAATATGGCTCTGAAGCATGGGCGCTCCGAAAAGCAGATGAAAATTTACTAGATGTTTTCCAGAGAAATTGCCTATGGATTGTTCTGGGTACCCGGCCGACTGACCGTATTTCAAACAGTAGCTTGTATGAAAAATGTGGTTCAATCCCGCTTTCTAGGGCTATAATGAAAGAAAGGTTGAGATGGCTAGGCCACGTTGTACGGATGAAGGATGACAGATTACCGAAGATTGTCCTTTTTGGCCAACCGTCTGGGGCTACACGGAAAGCAGGTCGTCCTTGTCTGGGTTGGGAGGATATCATAAGTAAAGATTTAAAGGAAATGGGAACTTCCTGGGAGGGTGTAAAGAGGAACGCTTTAAATAGATTAGGTTGGAGGAGGATCGAAAGTAGCTGTGTTGGCCTCAGGCGGCTTGGTGCTGCGGTGAGTTATTATTAGTATATATATATATATATATATATATATATATATATATATATATATATATATATATATATATATATATATATATAATATATATATATATATATATATATATATATATATATAATATATATATATACATTTGCTGTTTTTTTTTTTTTTTCATGGGCATGTACTTTGGGGGTGATACCTGACGCGGGGATGCCATGGATATTCTGTGGTAGCCACAACACTGTGCTGGGTAGAGAATTTAGAGTGGCGAAACCCTATATAGGCCAGTGTATTCTCCTGATGAGCCCTTATGTTGGGTGTTGCCTCTGAATTATTTGTCTATATTATTTTTTCTATTGTTCGGTAAATGACGACTTATACTTATTGACGACATGACTGCCTGTCCATGGATTATTCTTTATGGTTGATTGTGTGTGGCTATGCTGTTTGACCTATGTGATTGTGTGGATGAGTAGGGTTAAGGCCTCATTCAAGTGCTGGTCTATATTATTAATCACTAATTTAGGAAAACAGTCTTCCTTTTCTCCTTCTGTCTCTTTATTTTTTTTTTTTTATTTTTTTTTTTTTTTTTTTTTTTTTTTTTGTGTTTGTGCTGTAGCATTGGTGATTTCTCTTTTCATGATATTATTCCAGGTTGGATCCAGTCTTTGATTGTTGGATTTTGATTTGGATGTTGGTTTGTTTTGGATTTATTTTCAATAACTTTTTATGCAACAAAACACAAATATTAGCCTCGGAACTCGGAACGATTTTTTGAAAGTTAGTAAGTGTAAAAGTCGTTGTTTTCTTTGCCAAGATCATTTTGTCCCACGAACTTCTGTTAAAAGTACATTGTATAATAAAATTTTTGCATGCAAGTTACGTGGTAATGTTAATTGTAGAACAACCAATGTAATTTACCTATTAGAATGTAATAAATGCTGCCTACAATATGTGGGGGAAACAACTAATAATATATATAAAAGATTTTCTGGACACAAGACAACAGTTAATAATGAAAAAACTAATAACTATCTAGTTCAACATTGTAGTAATGGTAAATGTTCCATATCAGATATAACTGTCACAATTTTAGAAAATTTAGAATTAGAAAATTTAAATAAAGAAGAGAAGAATAATAGACTACGTAAACAGGAGGATTTCTGGATCCATACTCTTGGTACAGCTTATCCTTTTGGGCTAAATGATCGTGTAGCAAAATATGGTGATATGTCTCATGTTGTTGTTAAATGTATTGATGGTTTTATGGACCATCCTTCTTTTACTTGTCCTACTAAACGTAAAAAACGATCGAGAGGACATAGGAAAAATAATAGAAAAAATGAATTAGATGTACATACGCTTTCTATAGATCTATGCCAGCTACTTGAATCTAGGGGTATGATTTCTGTAATAAAGTGTCTAAATAATTTATCCAAGAGGAATTTAATCAAACTTTTCTGGATTGTTAAGAATAATACAGCTCTTGATTATAATTTTAAAGTAATATGTGATACAATTTGCATTCTAACTAAAACGAAATTTATTTCAAAAAAGAAAAAGTTCGATAAGATTAGTAATAAGGATAACAGATTATATTTACCTATTAATTTTACTTGTAAGCAGATTGAAGATATTAATTTACCAGAAATTTTAAATCAGCGGCATGTGAAACAGGCCCTTCCTAGTAATTTAAATCATAATGATAGTCCAGTTTTAACTTATAAATTTTCAAAAACTATTGGGCAAATTATTTTTAATTATAATTTAATACTAAAAAAACTAGATAGCGATATAAATTGGAAACCGGTTTGTAATTGTAAGCAACTTGGCCCATTTGTAAATCCTACTTACAAACATGTTATAACAGGGGACTTGTCAATAATAAAGCAAGATGATCTTCAAATTATAATGAATAAAGGGGCTAATTTCCGTCTTTCTCATCATCTGAAACCATCGAGTGTTCTTGATGGCTTGGAAAATGATTTTGATTTATTTATTGATAAGTGGTGTAAGAAAGAGAATAAAAATAAAGAGAGTTTTCAAAGTTGGAAGAATTTAATTATTAGTAGAGTAAGAAATAAAATATATTCTAACTTAAAAAATAGTAACACTAAATCATTATTTTATAATGCGAAGATTAAACAAGCAATTGCTAATCTAAAGAATGAATTTGTAATTGTGCCAGTGGATAAAGCTAATAATAATTTTGCCATAATTTGTCAGAAACTGTATTGTGATATCTTAAAAAGGGAGTTATGCACAACTAATGTTTATGAAAAGGTAAATATAGAGGATGAGAATTTAATTGAAAAGACTGAAGAAATACTTTTTAAAAATTTTAATATTAAAATAAATGACAATGATAAAAAGTTCCCTTTCCTATATTGGACTGTAAAATTTCATAAGAATCCCCCTAAACCACGGTTTATTGCTGGAGCAGCTAAATGTCCAACCCGCATTGCTGCTACTGACCTCTCTTTAATTTTAAAGGAAATTGTAAATAAACTTAAAACCTATTGTTCTGGTATTAAAAAATTTTCGAATTTTAATCCATATTGGAGTGTTAATAATTCACTGCAGGTGATAGATTCTTTAACAATGGTTTCAGCTAAAAGAATTGAGTCTTTCGATTTTGCGACAATGTATACTAATTTATCACTTAATTTAGTGTTTGATAATTTAAAAACTGTTATAAAGAAATCTGTCCTCTTATCTAGTAAAAGGTTCTTAAAAATAGACAGTTATAATAAAAAAGCCATATGGACAAACTGCTTTAATACTACAGTTAACTTGAGATGTTACAGCTTGGATATGATTTTTGAGTTATTGGAATTTGTTTTATACAATACTTATATAAGATTTGGGGGTGATTTGTACAAGCAAATTATGGGAATTCCCATGGGGGAGAATGCCAGCCCATTTATAGCTGACTTGTTTTTAAGTCAACTAGAATATAAATATATGATGGATAAGAATAATCCAATTAATTTAAAACATGCTTTGTCAAATAATAAAAGATATTTAGATGATATTTTGGTCTTAAATTGTAAGGATTTCATTGATATTTCTAAAAATATATATCCATCAGAGCTTATTCTTGAGCCTAGTCATAGCGCTGGTCATGAAGATCATTTCTTAGATTTAAATATTAATATTTGTGATAATAATAAATTAAGTTTTAAAATGTATAATAAAACGGATGATTTTGATTTTGAAGTGATTAGTTTCCCATTCCCTGAAAGTAATATACACTCAAATATCACATATTCAGCGTTTTTCTCACAGTTACTTCGTTATGCAAGGATTTGTAGTAATTATATTGATTTTAAAAATAGATGTAAAATCTTAAGCCAAAAATTGATATCAAGAGGTTTTTCTGCAAATAAATTAACTTGGCAATTTAAAAAATTTAGTTTTCATTATAACGAACTTTTAAATAAAAATCAAAAGAATTATCTAGAAATACTTAAAGAAATTTTTAACTAATTTCGGAGGTTCGAGAAATGTTGTCACAGCGCCATTTATTTTGAATTGCGTTTCTAATTGAGCGGAATTTTTTAAAAAATTAGCCACATGGTAAAGTTGAATTCTATAATTGTTTAGTTCATTCAGGTTTTTTGCAATTTGTTAATATTTGTGATTTGGTAAAATTTATAAAATTTAGTTTATCTGTTGTTGCTAAAGGGAGGGATATATTAACAGGATAAGCTTGTTTTGGTTTTACTTGGTTGTTTTACATTTGCTGTTTTTTTGTTTTTTTTTTCATGGGCATGTACTTTGGGGGTGATACCTGACGCGGGGATGCCATGGATATTCTGTGGTAGCCACAACACTGTGCTGGGTAGAGAATTTAGAGTGGCGAAACCCTATATAGGCCAGTGTATTCTCCTGATGAGCCCTTATGTTGGGTGTTGCCTCTGAATTATTTGTCTATATTATTTTTTCTATTGTTCGGTAAATGACGACTTATACTTATTGACGACATGACTGCCTGTCCATGGATTATTCTTTATGGTTGATTGTGTGTGGCTATGCTGTTTGACCTATGTGATTGTATGGATGAGTAGGGTTAAGGCCTCATTCAAGTGCTGGTCTATATTAATCACTAATTTAGGAAAACAGTCTTCCTTTTCTCCTTCTGTCTCTTTATTTTTTTTTTTTTTTTTTTTTTTTTTTTTTTTTTTTTTTTTTTTTTTTTTGTGTTTGTGCTGTAGCATTGGTGATTTCTCTTTTCATGATATATATATATATATATATATATATATATATATATATATATATATATATATATATATATATATATATATATATATATATATATATATGTGTGTGTGTGTGTGTGTGTATATATACATACATTATACATATATATATATATATATATATATATATATATATATATATATATATATATATATATATATATATATATATATATATATATATATAGGTAATATTCCATACGAATTTCATGACTTTTGGAGTAGAAATGTGTAATAGATATTCAAATTTTCATCTTCTCTAATATTCACCAAAATACAATTTCTTTACACTTTCAGCTATGCTGTAACCAGGGGAGGGGGATCATCAGGTTTGAATCCATCCCCCTTGAAATTTTTGTCTGAGTTGAAAAGTAACTAAAACGAATCTAAACAAATTTTTGCTGCATTTTGTAAAGTTCTTTTTTATAAGCCCCCCTCCCCGGCAAAAAAACGTGGATACGCCCTTGACTATCATATTATGGGGATTTTTACAATTCGGATTGTAAAACTTTCTTTTCTTTTCCCTATTCCGAAATCCGAGGTGAGAATCTGGATTGCCAGTCGAAAAACCCTTGTGACCAGGGCCGTATCAAGAATTTGTTTTGGAGGGGAGGGGGAGTCTTACAAAAGAATTTTTGGGGGGATTACAAATTTTTTTTTTAAACTCATCAAAATTTGTTTATATTCTTGTTTGTTACGTTTTTACGAGTCGGACAACCATTCGCAGGAAGAGGCTCAAACCCCCTCCCCCTGGATCTGGCATTGCTTGTGACTGTAGGCTCCCTTTTTTTTCACACATTGAGTCTTGTGCACATGCAGGAATTTGTGTTTGAGAAAGCTGAAATTTGAAAAAATAAAATAAGAGGCATAATCATATGACATATTTATACATATACATATACATACATGCGTTCATGACTATTAAATTTCCTAAATCCAAAACGTCTGGATTATCCACATGCCCCCTCCCTCAGCAATTGTACAGGCCACGGTCTGGTTGTCAGATCCTAAGCCCATTTATCATTCTGTGTGTTCGATCACTTTGATTTACCTAGCCTATTTTCAAACTTTTAATTTCAAATACGTAGGTTTATCGTTTACACAAGTTAAAACGAGTAAATAATTAGACCTTTCTCTAAAGGCCTCCTGTGCCGTGTATAATTTGGTTAGTTTATTGAATAATTAATATATTATTAGTAGCTTGAATAATAACTTGATTAATTAGTAACTGCGCCTCGTGTGCTGCGAATATTTTGGTTAGCCACCATAGGCGTTTGAATTGAATATATTTTCTGGATTTTCTGCTTTTGGATTCTTTAAACAAGTTATATTTAATGACCCTTTTAGATTGCAATGGTAACAAAATTTAGGTAAAGAGTGAAACAAGCTATAAGTAAAGGAAAGAGCAGAAATAGGCACTCTTTTATGGCACAACCTCTTCGTTAAAGAGATTGTTAGTGGCATTGGAATTTGGAATTTCCATTAGAATGACTTCTTTCACGGTATTGATTGACCCCACTTTCGACGGAATCACCTCTCCGAGAAAAAAAGTCTTAGGAAAAGGGCATGATTTCCATATTTCTGCATTTAAGAACTTGAGATCTTTGGCATACTGGACGACTCTTGGACATGCTGAATTGTATGTTTTGATTCTTATCAAGATCGCTCCGCCATTTTCTGATGTTTCAAGGGCAATCTTTATTTTCTATATCTCTATAAAGAGATGAATTCTTAATAAAAGAATTCTTATTTTTTCAAAAATTGAGTATGATATTAAAAATATGCAAAAACATTTTCTAATTCATATTTTAAATTCTTCTTCTTTCCTTTCATTTATCCAGCGTTCTTTGGTCTATACTGAAATATCCTGGATTTTAAACATTCTCTGGTTTCCTCTTCTTTTTCATTTTCTTGATGATGGGCTGGTGATGCTTCATGTAATGGTTAGGATCCAGCCGGGTGTTTTTTGTACTCCTGAAAATAAAATAAAAAATCAATCACATTTCTTTCTTGTTTTTTTACTCTAAGACTCTCTGCTGCATTGTAGTTTATGTAATTCATTACTGTTTCACTATCATTTCCTTTACTACCTATCTACATTACCTCTTACTCGGCATTCCGTAGCTTTCTACCTTTCCAATTCCTCACATACCTACTAATTTCATACAAACAATTTTTTTAAACAATTTTCCCATTCATACAATTCTTCATCTATCATTTTACGATACAACAAATTCAGAATTCACATTCAAACTACCCACGGCGGCAAAGGGGGCCTATAACATATAACATTAAACTACAAATTTACAATACATATACATTTTTGAACTGTAAAATACTTTCACTTTTCTTAAAACACTTTAAAACATATTTCACTACATTTACATAAGTAAAAAAAACATGACACCATTTTTTTTTAAATACGTCGCATTTCATCATATTCTGTTGTCGCTGGGCCTTGCGTTATTGGGTAACTACAACAATCCTCAAATAAATTATAAAAAAAAATCAAACATTTCACAATCTAGCCGAATCGTATCCCCTTCAACATATACAATAGTTACCACTAATCCACATCTAACTCTTCAAATCTAGGACTTCAATTGTAAACTCTATAAAAAAAAATTTAATCATACAAAATACTATATTATTTCTATATTCCCTAAAACTATATTGAATCATTAACCCCATACATTCTAAATATTCAGTTACATTTAAATCTTTCCTAGTATACAAACTTAAAACTACTTAACAAATCTTGAAGCTGACTATTATGGTCTAAAAATCTTAATCAAACTCTTAAACAGTCCATTAAAAATTAGATATATTTAACTTAAATTCTAAAACTATTCCACAAATATGTATTTCATCTTTTTTTTTTGTATACCAAAATTTAAACTCCCTTGTCTAATCTTCTACCTAAATCCTTACCACAAAATAAAAAAATAAAAATCATACAAATATAATTACACGCTAGATTTTATTTTCAACTCTCCTTTTATTTTTTTTTTATTTTTTTCGTTTTTAACAACACATTCTTATCCACCAAGACACGAAAACTATTTTCTTCTACCTTAGACCAAACACGTCCTCAGTTTTCTTACACTTCATAATCCTTATCCTTTTCCATTTTGTTTCCACGCGATTTATCACATCATAATCTTCCTTCTGCTTTTTTTTTCGCTTCCATGTGTAATAACAACAATGCGATATTATGTACACTATTGTCCTTATGCATGCCTCATCATCTACTTTTAGGTACACAGCTTTCTCTAAATTAACTTCATATTTTGTTTTACCTTTAACACTTGCTAATAAATTTCTCAGTCCTGCTACATTTGTTTCCTGTTTTTCACATTCTAACATTACGTGTCATAGCGTTTCTAATGTTTTCTCTCATAGCTTACATAGTCCATTACTACCGCTCATATTCATCTTATTCTTTAAAAGATAATTCTTTTAATGCATATCCCGTTATCAAAATTCCGTATTTAGAGTTTCTGTTATCACTTCTACGAGTCGTTCTTCACTAATAGTTTATTATTGGATTATTTAATACTGATCAAACAGTTCGTGGTAACGAACTGTAGTAAGGAGCGACCCGGCTCAATAGTAACCGAAAACTCTAAAAAAGGGAATTTTGATACCAATAGTTACATCAAAAGAATCGCATTTTAATGCTGATTTTAAATATATAAGTTTCATCAAGATCCAGTTATAACCATCAAAAGTTACGAGCCTGAAAAAATTTGCCTCATTTTAGAAAACAGGGGGAAACACCCCCTAAAAGTCATACAATCTTAACGAAAATCACACCATCAGATTCAACGTATCAGAGAACCTTATTGTAGAAGTTTCAAGCTCATATCTACAAAAATGTGGAATTTCGCATTCTTTGCCAGAAGACAGATCACGGATGCGTGTTTATTTGCTTGTTTTTTTGTTGTTTTTTTTTGTTTTGTTTTTTCCCAGGGGTGATCGTATCGACTGAGTGGTCCTAGGATGTTGCGAGAGAGCTCATTCTAACGGAAATTAAAAGTTCTAGTTCCCTTTTTAAGTGACCGAAAAAATGGAGGGCACCTAGGCCCCCTCCCACGCTAATTATTTTCCCAAAGTCAACGGGTCAAAATTCTGAGATAGGCATTTTATTAAGCGTAGTCGAAAAACCTTATAACTATGTCTTTGGGGACGACTGACTCCCCCACAGTCCCCGTGGGAGGGGCTACAAGTTACAAACTTTGACCAGTGCTAACATATAGTAATGGTTATTGGGAAGTGTACTGACGTTTTCAGGGGGATTTTTTGGTTGGAGGGGGGGGGGGGTTGAGAAGAAGGGGATATTGTGAGAGGGCTTATTCTAACGGAAATTAAAAGTTCTAGTGCCCTTTTAAGTGACCAAAAAAATTGGAGGGCACCTAGGCCCCCTCCCACGCTAATTATTTTCCCAAAGTCAACGAGTCAAAATTCTGAGATAGCCATTTTATTCACTATAGTCGAAAAACCTATTAACTATGTTTTTGGGGATGATTTACTCCCCCGCAGTCCCCGTGGGAGGGGCTGCAAGTTATAAACTTTGACCTGTGTTTACATATAGTAATGGTTACTGGGAAGTGTACAGACGTTTTCAGGGGGATTTTTTTGATTTAGGGGGGAGATTTGAAGGGGCGGGGTACGTGGGAGGATATTTCCATGAAGAAACTTCTCATGGGGGAAGAGAATTCCAATGAAGGGGGTGCAGGATTTTCTAGCATTATTTGAAAAAACAATGAAAAATTAAATATGAAAAGTTTTTTCTACTGAAACTAAGGAGCAACATTAAAACCAAATGAACAAAAATTATTACGTATTTGAGTGGTTTACCTCCTCGTTATACCTCACTCTTTACGCTAAAGTATTTTTAGTAATTTCAACTATTTATTCTACGGCCTTTGTGATTCAGAGGTTATTCTTAAGGTAAAGGTAAGGTAAAGGATACGGCATTAGACTTTTACAGTCCGTACCGGCGGTGCTGATCTCCGTTTCTTGGCCCTTCAGCCAGGAAGTGCAATGGGGGGTTGGGGGCCAGCCATCCTGTGCTTTCGCACACCCTTCCTGTTTACCTTCCCCAGATTTCTCCAGGTACCCATTTAGAGCTGGGTCGACTCTGGCTAAGCTTACAGAGTCACGCCACTGACCCCCGTCCCAAACTGAAGAATTGGGTACACTGGGATTTGAACCCGCGTCCTCTCAGACAAGGGATCCCGAATCCAGCGCACCAACCCACTCGCCCAGGACGGCTCTAAATTATCTTGAGTTAGCAGAATCTTTTGGTTTTCTATTCCTTGCGGCACACAGGATTGAACCGAGAAACCCTCAATTAAGAGAGTCGGCCTTATCCACTACACCACCGCAAGGTGGTGTCCCAATTCTTAAGGAATTGGGACAAAATCTAAGCTTTAGTGTTAAGAGCGAGGTATCGACGAGGGTTGAGCCCCCTCATATACGCAATAAAAACATACGAATATAGAAGTTCGTTACGTAAGTTAATTCGTAAGTTATGTATATTTTTTACCAATGAAAACGCTTGTACAAAATTAAAAGTTCTAGTTGCTTTTTTAAGTAATCAAAAACTTGAAGGGCAACTAGGCCTCCTCCCTCGCTTCTTTTTTCTCAAAATCTTCCAATTAATTGAATAGGAGCACTGTGGCCAAATTGTGAACCAATAAGTAGAAAAATGAGCCGAAAATAAGCCAATATTAGGCCCTAATCCTACACTTTTACCTTGTATACTTCCCTCAAATGTACTGATTGGACAGAAGAGTCAATTACTTAATTGTGTTTTATCATGGCGTTCACCATTGGTAAAAAATTTAATTTGAAGCTTCAACTATGTGCACTGAGATTTCCCGACCCCAAATCCTAGCCTAGACCCAAAAACATGAGCGAGCCAAAAACTAAACCAAACACAGGTCTTTCAAATTCCTGAATTTAAAAATTCCTGAATTTTTCAAGCTTTTGAACAGAAAGTGATTGTTTGAGTCAGGCAGAGAATTGATTAATGTATCAAATGACATGTTTGTTTCTTAGCTATCTTATAATGAACCTTTTTTTAATAATCAACCATATTTTATCCACAATATTAAAAACATTTGCGGCAATTAACAGTCAAACTGAGGGGTCGCTCTCTCTCAAATCATATACACCAGATGGCGTGTGCCAAGCAACGTGGACCTTTGTGACACACATGGTGTTTCAAGATGTGCACCAGTTGGGGGGAAGTCAGTGCTCCCTCGAGTCAAACACTGCAAGTTTTAGTGAGTAAACTTTGCCAGAACATTTTAAATCCCTACATGAAAAATCCTAATCACACAAAAGTATAAAAAAAATCCTATTGGATTTGCTCTTTTGCAAGCTAGCCAAGCACCATATTTCTTACACGAACTATTTATCACTCATGATAACATTTCCTGTATATCTGGTAATTTTACGGATTCAATAGCAAACAATTTTAGAAATAACCACACCCTCATGTAAAATAGCGGATGTATACGTAAAAATAATTGCGTTTTATTTAATCACAAACATGAAATTTAGTGGTCATCCACGCTTTTGCTCTACGCTCAATTTGGTGAAATCTACACTTCCTCAATTTCACTCAAACTTCAATTTCATTTGGATTAAGTTGCTGGCCATAAAATCGTACAATTTTAACTTCATTCTTGTTTCTGATGAGATTAGGGTAAGTAAATTTGGAATTGTTATAAATATCGTGCTGCAATAGAAAAAGAAAAAATAGAAATAAAAAAAGATAAATCCAATAAGAGAAGAAGAGGAATTTTCAGGGTACTACAGTTTATGGAAAAATTGTTTTATCCAATCTTCGCCAGCCCTTTTTCTAGATCTTTTATGATGTCCTTGGAACGTAAACACGGATGTACGACAAACGAGGAGCGTACCCACTTTGAGCCTCAGGGACAGCCCTCTCTCCAAAGTTTAAAATTATGTTTCCCATAATTACCGATACTATTTAGGTATTCCGTCTGTTTTTGTGTTTTCTTATTGGTCCCCGGCCCCTTGAAATAAATTTGCCTGGCGGAAATCTTTCTAAAAAAAAACCCTTTTTGAATTCAATGTAAGTAGTGCCTGCATATAGTCTGAAGGTTAGAACTTATCGTAAAGTCTTGAGATATTAACTGTCAAACAGCGTCCTACGCAAGGCTGGGTCCCAGGGCCCGCTCCCTGAATTTTAAAATTTTCACAATTTCTTGGCATTTCTTATCCGGAAAATCGTAAAGATTATTTTATTATTCCCCCCCCCCTAAAAAAAAAAATAAAAACGTACGTGCCTGTGACCCAAAGAAACCATTGACCGTACCAACTTTATTAATTTTATTTTATTACTGTTTGTAAGATACCCATTTCGTTACTTTTTGTTTTTGGTTTTTATACCAATGCGCCTGATGGACATGTTGTGAAACGTTGAGAAAAAAACAGTATCCTCTCCAACAAATTACTTCGAAATGAGGAGGTCATAAGAAAACTCAATGATACTAACAAAATTCTGTATCATATTTTGCTTTGCTGTCACCTGAAAGAGACAAAAAGATAAACATAAAAAATCTAATGACAGTTTCAAGTATAATTGACAAGTGACAAGATTAAGGGGTTGGAATGTCACACTTAAATCATATTGTACGAGATCATTCTTTGTTATGGAGGGCGGAGTTGAGATGCATCTTATGAGAAGATTCAAATGCCTTATCGTTGTAACTCCTTCCTTGAAGCTGAAGACCCTGGGTTGATATAACTTCTTTTCAGAGAAAGCGTACATTATAAATATTCTTGTGATAGTGGTATCCCTACGTCCCTGGTGTCCCAGCAGTCTAATAAATACGCAATAAAACGCCGTGAAGGAATTTTCTGATGCGTCAGATGGTCTACATTAAAAGTTTCAGCTAGTTACTGAAGGCCCGCTTGACTCCCACACCAACGGCGATGCTTTTCTAGAATCTTCCTTCTACTCGCCTTAGTAGCAGATATAGTTTACATTTCAGTTCCCTTTATTGATATTGAAGTGCCGTTTGGGAAAATAATGATTCCAAGTTGTAGCTAAATGAATGATTAGGATAATATTCGTTGACATGGACTCTTAAGATATTTTGCAAAGGAATCCGTATATTACTCCTTTTCATTCTCTTCCATTGTTTTTATATTCGTTTTATTAGTATCTTGGTTGCTGCGTGGCTGATAAGTTCGCAGATCTTAGCGAAAACGGAAGGAATTTCAACGCAAAAAGTGTTGCATTAACACGCAAAAGATTCGCTGTGAAGCACAATTGACTGCCTGCTTGATATGTTTGTGAGAAGCAAGTGTTAGTTATTCACATTTCTTAGCTGTGAATAATAGATAAGAAATAGAAAAATAAAAAATTATTACTATATTTCTATTACCTGTATTATCACAGACGTGAAATACAGAGACTGAGTTTGTGTGTTTAGTAGAGAAAGGGATACGCACCGACGCTTAAACTTTCCTTTTGTAGGAGCTACATAGTATTGCCCGTCAGCCTAAAGTACAATATTTCTATTGCGTAGACTCTTTCAGATTGGAGGAGCCTAACCTGGATAGTGAAAATTGTTGAAAGACCATAAAATCGAGGGGTAGCTTATAAAGGGGAGCTTAGGAGAATCCAGTTTCAACCCTTGGGGTATGGGAAGTTAATATAGACATGCATAATTTCAGGCACATTTTAAGTTGTAGGGGGGCTTTGGGGCCAGGCTCCCCTGAAATTTCATTTTTCTAATTTATAGGTACTTGCTCTTAAAATTGTGAAATCATTACGCCCCCCCCCCCAACACGGTTTGAGTATATCAACACATTTTCCTGAATTAGATTCTCATCATGAGTCGGTTCCATTCCAAATGAGAGCCTGAACACCTGCTTTAGAAAAACTTTCTAATGAACGAAAGAAATGGCTTACTAACGAGACATGGTTTAATTCAAGGAGTGAAGCCAAATGAAAGTACAGATAAATAGAGCAAATTATATGAAAAAGGTAGCGGTTGGAAACGTCCAAGAGGAAGGCCAAGGTTTCGGTGGAGGGACAGTCTCTGGAAATTCCTGGACACGGTGGGAACTCCGCTGTCAGATGCACAGACCCTTGCTGCTGATCGTCCCACATGGAGAGCGCTGACGGCGTTCTCAATGCCACCCAGGTATGAGGACTAAGTAAGAGTGAAAAAGTAAGTAAGGTATGAAAAATTTTGGAGAAAGGCATGCGTGATTTAATTTTTTTCAAGGGAGTAGATACAACTTTCAAACAGCACTAAAAACAGAAATATTTTGAATTTTTGGTGGGAACCATGGCGGAACGCCTGAATTCGTGTTTATAAGAATGTATTTAAGAACGTATAAGGAAAATTTAAAAAACTGGGTATGTTCCGGTTAGATAGATCCAGATTCCAGGTAGGGACGGCCAGGTCTCTACACACAAACGAAGTCCTGATTAGTGGGTGCGCATTTGTGTTCTTAGTTAATCTTGGACTCGTGACCCTGTGCTATGAAAATTAAGATATATTTCTTACAGATTTGTTTCTTACCCTGACTTCAAACTCGAAAGGCAATGAAGCAAATCCAACTTTGTTTCATATCTTTTCCATCAACCAGTTGGATTTAGTAAATGCCTTATATTTTCAGGAGCTTGGCCACTCTCACGGTTCAGGTAGATGCTCACCTTAAACTAGCAGTTCATCAAAGTTAAGATTTCGATCAAGATATGGAAATCAGTTCATGATTATAAAGGTAAACTATTATCGATCACAATTCCTCAGTCGTTTGGCTATAAGTACTTAAATTAGCATTCGATTCATTCATCCAAAACAATCATTGATCTGGGAGGGAAGAATATAGTTCAAGTGAGAGGTTTCCCACTTTTAAAATCGTGTACACCACATGGTGCGATTGAAATATGGTGTGGGGAGGTGTACGGGAACAGGAATGTACCTACGGTTGGAGTGAAGTGTCATACAGCCAGAACAGCTGACTCTGCGAAATATACATTAGGTGACAGAGAGTGAGAAACTTCTCGGCTAGGAAACCAAATTAAACCTGTAAATCAGGGGTCTCAATCATCCCCAGAGCTTTTCCATATGGACCAGGAGTTTGGAACCTCAAGTAATAATATTTGAAATTGATTCTGCTTGTACCTATGTTCAGAATCTTAAATTCATGTTATTAAACGTTTTCTATAAAAGAAATTAAAGGCCTTTGATGCCTTAAGAATTCTTTTGAAAGGTCAGCGTTGGCTAACCATCTCAAAGACAAATGGTCCATTAAAAAATGTTTCCATTACCACAGGTATCTCACTAAGCAATTTTGGTAAAAATTGGTTCGAAATCTTAAATGTGTCAAATTATCGAAAAGCTAATGAGAGGCTAGTTTAAAATAAAGAAGACGTATAATAGTATATTGCGAAGCGCTGTCCATACAGCATACATACGACATAAATAGTGTGCATCCTGTGTCAGCAAAGTTTTCAATCAAGGTGGTTGGCACAATGGGGAACTCCCAAAATATCAAATTGCTCAAATGATATTTTCCTTGCTGATTTTTAATGTTTTCCAGGCATGTATGCTAGAATATTTTTAGGGAAGTTTTCCAGAACTTTAAAAAGAAAAATTCTGCTCTGTTCAATCGAAGGAACAAAATTCGCACTTTCTAATGATATAAGTTGTTGAAAGAATCGTTTCCTGGATTAAGTTTAGGACTTCAACATTATTGTTAGAAAAGGGTTTAAAGAACCAATGAAAAGTAGACATCTATTTAACTGGGCAATGCGAAACATACGCCTGAATTAAACTGTGAAAAAAGAATTTCAAAATTCGTCGAGAAAAAATATTGTTTTATTTTCTTAAAACCAGCGGCTTCAATTCCCAAAAATTTAGGGGGAGGTATATATTTTTTTTATATTAAGCGAGGGGGCAAACCTGTTGTTTTATCTAGTTGTTCAATGAAATGCCAAAAAAAGTATTACAAAAAATGCCACCAAAAAAGGTGTTTTTTTAAATTTAGGGGGAACAGAATCTAGAGGAACAGCCACCCTCTCATCCCCAAATATACCATTCCCAGTCGAAGCTAGTGCTTCAAATATAAAGTTTCTACGTCTTTTAATTTTAATCATATTAATATGGTGCTAAGACATAACTTTTGATTAAGAAAGACGCTGAAGAAAGGGATGTGGTCATCCTTTGATCAACAATAAGATCCTTTGGACAGATAAATTTCAGATAGTTGAGGAAAATGCGTAGATATACAAGAACAAACTAAAAAACTAGACTAGGAAACGTTTAGAACAAGAGATATCAAATCAAATTCAAACTCTTTCGAACAATTTCACTAACTTTGCACAAACCCCAAATGTAATAACAATGTTATCATCAGCAAAAGCAACAGGAGAATCCAAAGAAAGAAATCTACTCCTATTAGAACGGAAAAGTGTCGGATGACCTTGATGAAAATTACTTAAAGAATTTTAGTTTCACTGGTAAAATTTGGTCATTCACATAAATTAAAACAGTACGGCCCTAGATTTGATTCTTGAGTGCCACCATGATCAACTTGGAAAGTGAACGGAGAAGTGGATCGGCAGACATTATTCTACTGGACATTAAAGATTTTAATTTAATGAACTGCACTACCTCTTATGCCAAATGAGAAAGTTTAGTGAGGATCTTTCTGTGGTTTAACGAATCAAAAGCTCTATGAACATCCAGAATCAAAAGAGAGTTTAGTGCAGAATGAAGTTGGTTCAACAGAAAAGCACAAGCATGCTCATTTGAATGATTTATTTTAAAACCAAATTGACAATCATGAAAACAGAGAATCTATACAAGCTTAAGAATAATTAAGGCAAGAAAGCATCACTTTTTTCGAAAAAAATTGCTTCACATGGACAAAAGAGACATTGGCCGATAGTTAGGTGGATAAGGGAGGTTAGAGAGTCCATTTTAACACAGTGTGATTGTTATAGCGTATTGATGACCCAAACAACAATTTTTTTATTGACGTATATACTGTTCAAAGAAATATTTTAAATTTTCCCGTTGAAGTTTTCGTGTCCTAAAGCGTACGAATATAAATTCCACCTTCTCTATTTCCAGTTTTAGTTTAATTTCATCATAGCATGGTAAGATTATTGTCCTTGTGCCATTGTAAAATTCCAAGCCGAACAGAATATTTTAAATGCAACGTAAAAAGAGTATAAAACCTTAAGTAAAAAAAAATCTTCACAAATAGAAAATTCTTTGTGCATTCATTGAACTGCGTTCAGTTGAGTTCTGTGAATTAACTTAATGAATTATTGTTTTCCTCTATTGAAAGCAGTTCTGGTAGATGAATACAATGAGTATTTATATCATAGGCTGCGTAATAGCGCTGCCTAGTGTAGAGGAACGATGTGGACACAGTTTTTTTTTTTTTTTATATACCGTTTCTAATAATCGAAAGTGATTGGAGGGTAACTGACCCACCTCACATTCCCACCATTTCTCCAAACATATTCAATCAAAATTTTGAGATAGCCATTTTGCTCAACGTAGTTGAAAGATCCGGAAATTATGTCTTCGAGGGTGCCAACCCCTCCCTACAGCCCTCAGGGCAAGGGCTCATGCCCATGGAGCATTTAAAGTTTATATAGAAAGAGCGATCGTATAAATTTCGGACGGGGCTCATTTGATTGCTAATTATAATTTTAGTGCCGTTTTTTAGATTCAGAGTGATCGGAGGGTAGATTTCCCCCACACCTCGTATTTTACCGAAATGCATCTGATAAAAATTTTGAGATGGCCATTTGTTATCATAGAAACTTCGAGAAGAACTCGTTCGATTGAAATGGCTAAAGCCCTTCTTAGTACTAAAAAGTGATTGGAGGCCAACTCAAAATTTTGAGATAGCCATTTTGTTCAACATATTTGAAAGGTCTGGAAATTATGTCTTGGAGGATATCAAGCCCCCTACAGCCCTCAGTGCAAGGGTTTTAAGTTTTGCCCTAGGGCCATATAAGGTAGATAAAAAAAAGACTGGTCGTATAAACTTCGGAGGGGGCTAATTGGACTGGTAATCGGAAGTTCTATTTCCCTTTTGAAGATTCAGAGTGATCGGAGGTTGGATACTCCCCCCACACTTCAAATTTTTCCAAAACGCACCTGATAGGAATTTTGAGATGGTCATTTGTTGTCTTAGAAACTTCAAAAAGAGCATATTCGATTTGAAACTGAAAGGGCTAGAGCCCCTTTTAATAGTTGAAAATGATTGGAGGCAAACTAATCCCTCTCCCACGGCCACCATTTCCTTAAACGCATCCAATCAAAATTTTGAGATAGTCATTTTGTAGAACATAGTTGAAAGGTCCAGAAATTATGTCTTTGAGTTTGACACCCTCTTATAGCCCTCAGCAGAACAGTTGTAAGATATGCCCTGGGGGCATTTAAGGTATATATTGAAAGGGTGATCGTATAAACTTTGGAGGGGGCTCACTGGATTCGCAAGCAGAAGTTCTATTGCCCTTATTAAGATTCAGAGTTATTGGAGGGTGGATACCTCCATACTTTTTATTTTTTCCGAAATCGTCTGATAGAAAATATTAGATGGCCTTTTGTTGTCGTAGAGACATCGAAAACCGCTCATTCGATTGGAAATTGAGAGGGAAAGTGCCCTTTTTCATAATTGAAAGTGATTGGAGGGCAACTAAACTCCCTCCCAAGCCCATCATTTCCCCAAACACATCAAATAAATTTTTTTAGATTGCCAGTTTGTTCCACGTAATTGAAAGGACCAGAAATTAGGTCTTTGAGGATGACAGCCCCCTTACCCTTCCCTTCCCACACACACACACACAGTCTTCAGGGCAAGATAAGGTATGCCGTGTTGGCATACAAAGTTTATATATAAAAGGGTGATCGTATAAATTTCGGTTCGCTCCCGTAATGCCTCTGATATAAACACTGAAATGGCCATTTTTTGTCGTAGAAACTTCGAAAAAGGCTCATTCGATTGGAACTTGAACTGGGCTAGTGCTCTTTTTGTTAATCAAAAGTGATTGTAGGGCAACCCTCCCCCCCCCCCACGTGCATCGATTACCAAAACACATCTAACCGAAATTTTGAGATAGCCATTTTGTTCAGTGTAGTTGAAAGGTCTGGAAATTATGTGTTTTGCAGCCCCCATACCTTTTCAAGACCAGAACCTAATGGATTAGGTTAGAACGCTATGGATTGTCACTTTAATATACATATACTGATATAGATTCCTTAAAGTTTCAAGATTTTTAATTTATTAAAGTTAAAAAAGTTAAAATTACTATTAGTTTATTAACTAATAGTAGTATTAACTAAAAAAGTTAATACTACTACTACTACTACTTCTACTCTTACAATTTAAATCAAACAGTTCGTGGTAACGAACTGTAGCAAGGAGCGACCCGGCTCAATAGTAAACGAAACTCTAAAAAACGGAATTTCGATGCTAAAAGATATATTACAAGAATTGGATTTTTATGCTGATTTCAAATATATAAGTTTCATCAAATTTAGTCTTTGTCATCAAAAGTTACGAGCCTGAGAAAATTTGCCTTATTTTGGAAAATAGGGGGTAACACCCCCTAAAAGTCATAGGATCTTAACGAAAATTACACCATCGCATTCAGCGTATCAGAGAATCCTATAGAAAAAATTTCAAGGTCCAATCTACAAAAATGTGGAATTTCGTATTTTTTGCCAGAAGACAAATCACGGGTGCGTGTTTATTTGTTTTTTTGTTTTTTTTTCCCAGGGGGTCATCGTATCGACCAAGTAGTCCTAGAGTGTTGCAAGAGGGCTCATTCTAACGGAAATGAAAAGTTCTAGTGCCCTTTTTAAGTGACCAAAAAAATTGGAGGGCACCTAGGCCCCCTCCCACACTCATTTTTTTCCCAAAGTCAACGGATCAAAATTTTGAGATAGCCATTTTGTTCCGCATAGTCGAAAACCATAATAACTATGTCTTTGGGGATGACTTACCCCCCACAGTCCCTGGGGGAGGGGCTGCAAGTTACAAACTTTGACCAATGTTTACATACAGTAATGGTTACTGGGAAGTGTACCGACGTTATCAGGGGGATTTTTTTGGTTTGGGTGTGGGGTTCAGGGGAGGGGGCTATATGGGAGGATCTTTCCTTGGAGGAATATTTCATGGGGGAAGAGAAATTCAATGAAAAGGGCGCAGGACTTTCTAGCATTACTATAAAAAAAAACAATGAAAATATAAACATGAAAAAGTTTTTTCAATCGAAAGTAAGGAGAAGCATTAAAACTTAAAAAGGAACAGAGATTATTACGCATATGAGGGGTTCTAAAAATCCTTTAGCATAAAGAGCGAGGTATTTAGGAGGAGATAAACACTTCACTCTTTATGCTAAAATTTTTTTTAATAATTTCAACTATTTATTCTACGACCTTTCTGATTCAGGGGTCATTCTTAAAGAATTGGGATAAAACAAGATTTAGTGTGAAGAGCGAGGTATTAACGAGGGGACCAGACCCCTCATATATATAATCAAAAATATAAGAATATAAAAGTTTGTTAAGTAAGTTAATTCTTAAGTTACGTATTTTTTTTACTAATAAAAACGTTCGTTAAGAATAAAAGATCTAGGTGCCTTTTTAAGTAACCGAAAAATTGGAGGGCAACAAGACCTCCTTCCCCACCCCTCATTTCTCAAAATCGTCTGATCAAAACTAAGAGAAAGCTATTTAGCCCCAAAAAAAGAATTAATATGCAAACTTCATTTTAATAATTTATGTACGGAGAGTCAAAATCAGACATGCATTAATTCAAAAACTTTCAGAAATTAAACAAAAAAAACAAGTTTTTTTAAATGAAAGTAAGGAGTGACATTAAAACTTAAAACGAACAGAAATTACTCCGTATATGAAAGGGGCTTTTCCTCCTCGACACCCCGCTCCTTGCGCTAAAGTTTGATTCTTTCTCGCAACTCTACTTTTTAAAACAATAAAAAAGTTTAGCGTAAGGAGCTGGGTGTCGAGGAGGAAAAGCCCCTTTCATATACGGAGTAATTTCTGTTCGTTTTAAGTTTTAATGTCGCTCCTTACTTTCATTTAAAAAAACTTGTTTTTTTTTATTTAATAAATAAAAAGAGTGTAAGTGTATCCAGGTTGTCAAAGAACATAGATGGGATCTTTTGGGAATGATATTAACTTTAATTTTTTCACGTCAGCTTCAGAAGCTACAAAATTAAATTAAAAAATACTGTTTGTGTCAGGATTGAAAATTGTTGAAAAAGTTTCTCCAACATGCAAATAGCAACCCATGCAATGGATTCTTATAGAAAGTAGGCCTAACTGAAAAGATATACAATATTATTTTTTCCACGGAAAAGACTATGTCGATGAAAAGCGAACAGGAATTGATTCAAGAAACTTTTTTCCACAAGACAGGCTTTTCAAAGAAAAGTAAAAAGCTCCATTAAGCCAAGAATGAGCAAAAGTAAAGTCAAATGACCTTCTAAGCGTAAAACTACCACAAATCACTATCATTAAATAAATGAAACTCAAAACGAACAGAAACTACAATAAATAGAGTCAAACTCAAACGAGCAAAAGTAAAGCTGATAAAACCCTGTAAATCTTATCTTATATATGACTTCTCAAGATCAGAACACAGTTTGCGCTTTACTGAAAATAAAATAAGTTTGAAATTCTTCACCTGTTTTACTGTCATAAATGAAAAATTACCACCTTAAGATGGTAATTTAACCTTAAGGTAAAAAATCTTACAACCTTAACCTTAAGGTAAAAAAAAACCTTAAGGAAGAAATGTCGGTATATGTTAATTAAACTGACAATCCACGGTCATTTGGTTTTTTTTTTTTTCAGTAAAGCGCAAATTGTGTTGTGGTCTCATAGGGGTTATCAGCCCGAATCATGTTAACTTTTACTCGTTTTGAGTTTGAATTGGCTATTTATTGTAATTTCTGTTCGTTTTGATCTTCATCTGTTTATTGATAGTGATCTGTGGTAGTTTTATGCTTGGAAAATAATTTGGCTTTATTTTTGCTCATTCTTGGCTTAATGGAGCTCTTTACTTTTCTTTGAAAAGCTTGTCTTGCAGAAAAAGTTTTTTAAATTAATATGTGAAAGGAATAATTGCAGCTTATTGTAGCTGTTAAATAAGAAAACAATAATTGTGATAGAACACAACAAGCACTTTAGCACATACATCTAATGATTACAATCACTTATTTAACAGAAAAATAACCACAATTAATTTAATTACCACTCTTGAACGCAGAGGTATTTTTTCTCGTTTGACAGGGTATGAAAGGTTACACCAGGTTAGACCTAGCAGCAAGAAAGCTCATTTAGTCATCCAACGGTTTTTTTAGATGGATGTACGTAATTGATGAATTTCTTCGGTTAGCCCTCTACGTAATTTATAATACGTAAACTACATAAACTAGGTATTTTCAAATCATCTTGTTAACATAGTGTAGGGGTCCCAAACTTACTTTGTCTACACTCCCCCCGACCCTTTTTGAGCAAAAATCATTTACTCATGGCCCAATGGAAATTAAAAAAAATTGGTTGCCACAGCGATTAATTAGTATTTAAGTATTAATGTTTTTACCTTTTCGTGAAATTTAATTAAGAAAAGTTAGGAACATAGAAGTTTAAAATGTGAACTATGTACTGAGAATGAAAGTTAACATAAATTCAAACACTCCAACTCATCTTATTGAAAGGAATGAACTTGGTGTGTTGCTAAATATTCAGTAATCCCCGGCTCTGTTTTGGTCAACAGCAACCTTAAACCAGCACTAATTAATCATTCCAACGAATATGTAATGTAATATTAGTGATCACTATACTGATCCTGGGTTCCTCGCTTCCCGTATGAATCGCTCCATAGCACACCAAGGGACGGGAGCACCCGCTTTGGGAAACACGTATATAGAAGAACAACAATCACGAGTGACTTTCCCTTGGATTATTTCCAGGATTTCAATTTGAGGAAAACATGAAGCCTTTTTTAAATTAAAAAGTGGTTTCAGCTACGAAGGAAATCTTTTTTAGTCATTGCATTGCTGAAATTTGTTTACTTTTATGTGTTCTAGGCCCCCACCCCATAAAATTTCCTCCGTGGACAATTCCATTGTCCACGTGAACAAAATTTCCTCCGCTCGGAAATTTCCATCTGCGGACAATTAAAACAAATAAGAATGTAAAAATTAATGCTGGAGGATTAGCCTATCTTCACCATATACCCCTATTTTACCTATATTTCGAAACAGGTAGAATATTCTCTAAGTCCCATCTCACGAAAATGTAAGCTGCTAAATTTTAAAAGTTCATTCATTTTATTTCTCATACTTTCCCTTTGGCTGCCCAATTTTGTATTTGAGGGGTAATTTTTCGGGGGTAATTGTCTAGTGGGGAAGAATATTCCCGAGGATGTTCGGGGAAAAGTGTCGCAAAGTCATTTTCGGGGACTGGGATTTTCCGGGAGGAACTGTTTGGGGGAGAGGGAATCAGCTGGGCACCATTTTTATAGAATAATACTCATTTTTGGATGGGGAGGATCAAAATCAGAATCTTAATTCTGGTCTTGACCTTGGTTTTACTGATCAGATAAATAATTCCATGGCATTTGGAATCACACAAAACCATGACTTAGGCTAATATGCCATAACTAGATCCATCGTGGCATGCACATTATTTAATCAGATTACCTATCTATTAAATTCTTCAGTGTTCATACCACCTAGCATAGGGGGTTGATTCAATCTGTCTAGAGTGGAGACATTAATAACCCCTTATAATTCTTAGCCTGACTTTGATCGATTTTTTCTCAACAAGTTTATGCAATGTTATGTCAATGATGGGAAATTCAGAGATATTGTTACGCTGGGGGTTATAACGGGGAGTTGTTAGCGATAGTAAAGGCAAGTCAACAATTCAGTTGATACCAGAACGTACTTCAGTAGTGTAGTCCAGCAATGGTTCGAAAAGGATTAAGACATAATTTTCACTTGGTATATAAGTTTCAGCCTTTTATCAAGTCAAGTCTTAATTGTTAGAAATTGTTTTTTTTATGTTCAATAATAAGCAATGAAACTGACTTATTGCATAATATATACATATATATATATATATATATATATATATATATATATATATATATATATATATATATATATATATATATATATATATATATATATATATATATATATATTTATATATATATATATATATATATATATATATATATATATATATATATATATATATGTATATATATATATATATATATATATATATATATATATATATATATATATATATATAACATCTCGAGGAAAGAGCTTTAACCTTTACTCCAGGTAAAAATTTGAAAATTTGAACAATTAGTTATAATTATGTAATCTTCGCTAGGGCAACAGTGCATTTGGTGTTGTGTTCCGGACTAAAATTATAATAACGAAATTCTTACTTCATTATGTTCAGACAACCTCGATTTGCAGGACTTTCAGATTCGCTTCCAGTTTAATCGAGTCCCAGTATCCCCTCTCCACGGGCACTTCATCTGGGGGAGAGCAAGGGGGCAGTTTCCTCCAAATAATTTGGATGAAAATATACAAAGTCAATAAACTAGAATTTTACCCCACTTTATGATAAACAGAATAATTGTAGTTAGCATGTTTTGACTGCAATTTCCCTATACTTTATACTCCTCCCCTAATAAGCAAATATTAGGGAATTAGTTTTTTCTAGTTTTTTAGTTGTTTTTTTTTATGGGGGTGGGGGACGTGAGTGGGTTATAGGGCTGTAGGGAGCAGCGGGTTGAAGAGGTTGGGTGGATGAATTTGTATTTGGATGGTGGTTGTTACCCAGGGCTGAGACGTGACTGTCTTTTTTTCTATTCTTTTTTTTTTATTATTGTTTTAATTAGTTTAGGATGCTACAAGGAACACTTATGTAGGCTCTTTTTATTATTATTATTATTATTATTATTATTTTATTATTATTATTATTAATAATTTAGGATGCTTTTAGGAATGTTTTTGCAGTTAATCGCTACGCGTTAGAAAAATTAAAAATTTTCCTAGCGTAGTGATTTATATCTGTAATAGTTTGTATTTTTGTTATGCAAATAAATGTCAAAAAGTAAGTCACATCCCTTACTCGAACTAGAACCCATTCCTGTGGAGCCTTGGCTCTGGGAGGGGATCACCGCGGCTGGGGAATTGCCTATTTTGATCCAATTTTTCACTTTGATTTTTTGTTTTTGGAGGTGGGTGCTTAAATAGTTCTTCCCTGGGTGCCACCAACTCTAGGAATGACTCTGATCCAAACAAACTAGATTTTCTACCTTCTGACAGGCAAAATTCTGGATTTCTTCTACTCCCCCTATATTTCGTCACCTTTTAGTGAAACCCTGGTTATATGGAATCTTTCTAAGTAGGAAATGCTCGCTTGCCTTGAGGAATAAAAAAAGGAAAAAGAGTATATACTCCGGTGGATATCGGAAAGATACTGATGCTCAGGGTTGTCGCCACGGTCAGTTTCAAAGTGCTACAATTGCCCAAATATGCGTGCTACATAGCGATTTTCGGTGCTGTAGTCAAAGAATGGCAATAACAGCGCTAAAATAGCACTTCTGTGCTATTTTAGCACTATTTTAGCAACCCTGAGCACGTGCTACAGTGCTACACGCAATGGAATAGTGTCAAAATAGCACTTTCATGCTAGAAGTGGCAACCCTGCTGATGAGGTTGTTGCATCTTCAGGGATGCCTCAGCTACCCGTTGAATGGCATCATGTCATTGTTTTCAGATGGTGTTTGGCTGGGAGTACTTGACATTACCAATTATAAAAAAAATTATTCTACTTTAAATGAACAAAAGCACGGTTTTGAGGTACGATAAATTTTAGCTGCAAGTGCCTATTTTTTCTTCTATCAATTACGATCCAGGGAAGGAGATCCACCGTCTGACAAATAAAGTTCCTACAAAAAAATAGATATTGATAATCTGATAACTTAGCCAAAATATGTTTAAAAACATTTATCATAGACTGAAACACTATTTTGCACTACGAGGGAAGGAGTGGCCGATAATCACATTAATATTAGGGGGTTCCAGGCTCGTACGTAAGATTTTTTTTTGGGGCCCACTAGTAATTTTTATATTTGATAATTTTTGATAAATTAACTTAAGTTGAGAAAATTTTTTAATAGTTATTTTCATATTTGATAAGTTGAATAAGAAGTGTCGGAAATTCTGAAAAGCTAAGGGGTTTAAAAATTGTTAAAATTTTGTAGCAGAAGACTATAAAATTTAGGGTTTCTAAGAGGCATATTTTCTCCTATATTTACAACTTTAAAACGTATTTAAGCAATTACGGTTAAGCAGATTCTCAAGTAACATCTGAATCTCAGATGTCAGGTGGGGCGGAAAAAAACGCCTGACCCTGCTGCAAGAAGAAGGACGAAATATGATTTTGTGCATGAGTCAACCATTTTTTAAATTAAAGTAGGCCTACCAAACCTTCTAAATTTTCTTTTATCGTATGTGTTTGACTCTTGTCTCAAATCGAAAGCTCTGGAAGTTGGGATGGGGTATATGAAAGCTCTGAAGCTAACTGTTCCTATGTCTATAGGCTTATACCCGCAGTTGTAGTCAGAATAAACATGGGTTTTGGTCAAATTTGACCAAATTTTAATTTTTTTTCATGAAACTATACTTACTTTATTTACTTTGCCTGTCACTCTGGTATGTGCAGAAACTTATTTCGGGAATGGGAGAGAGGGGTAGAACAGAAGATTATGGAAGGGCCAAATTACCGTTTTAGGAAATTGTAGAAAAGAATTCTGTATAAACTCTGGCGCCATGCCTAGAGCTTGCCCTCCCCAAGACCGCACCCGTTTTCTTGAATTTTGAACTCAAGAAAATAATAAATTAAAGAAAAGGAAGGGACAAAATGAAAGGAAAAATATTTCTTTAATTTTGATATGGAGGCATTTTAATAGATCAAAAGAGAGGCACATAGGCAGCAATTGAATTTGGAGCAAGGAGTGACACAAATTAAAAGAACAAAAAAAGAATGAACAGTGGGGAAAATACAAAAAATTATGGGTCAAACCGGAATTTTTTCGATTTTCTCCCCCCCCCCTCTCAAAGCGATGAATTTATGAAAGCCCTTTAAAGAGTCGGAAAGACATGGGTTCCACCTTGCGCAAGTGCTTGCTGAAAGACAATAACGAATGATTTTAAAGAAGTTGGGCACTTCTGTCTTATAGCCACCACACTCAGGATCTTGTATCGCGAAAATGAGACAATAATCGGTTTTCATGGTCTTTTACCAGACAATATTAGCTTCGGCTCGATGAAAAAACTACATTATAGCTAAGTTAATTAAATATTTAGTTGGTATTTTGGTTAGGTTCTAGTGTGGTGGCTATAAGGCACAAGTACCGAAGTTGCGATGATCCTCCATTTTCAAGAGAGTTTGTACCTGTTTCTTAAAAATGTGAACTATATTTACATCCCTACGGTGTTTAAAATGGATGGTTACTAGTTAATAAGCCTAAAGAGTGTAGCAATCCTCAAGCCTATGAATGTTCTATCATATGGTCTATTGTATGAAATCAACATTCTGTCGTATTCAATGTTCAGCCTATTGTGCAAGAAATATCACAACATTGCATTTCCGACTATTCTTCATTGACTAGGACTGTCAATTCATGGCAAATCAATAACTAAACACGCCTCAAAGGGCGTTGTGAGAATAACAGCTAATTAGCATACACCAGGGATCTACACCAGACCCCTTTCATAAATATTGTAGAATACCAGATTTGTTTATAACTCTTTGGGTAATGACAAGACATAAACTAGGCCCTGTGAACTTGCATCAAGCTCAGGGTGACAGGGCAAATAAATCAGCACTGTGAATCTTCAGCTTTTGATCCCATCAGCCTCTTGTTGACAATATTATTCATGGATTGTAAGAGTTGTTATTTAACAACCAATGCAATATAATATTTAAATTACGTTTTATTTCAGATAAAATAGTCTAATGGGTCGTTATCGGGCTAACGGGCTGTTTATCCTAAAAAACTAACAAAAAATTCTCCAACTCGTAAGTTGGTTTTTAAAATGCAGTTGAAAAACTCTTACCCCCCCCCCAAAAAAAAACTGTATAAATTTTATAGTAAAAAAAATAGAACTATAAAATGCAAACAAGTAACAAATATTTTGAGAACAAAATAAATGCTCAAAAAAGATAGTAAGAACAGTGTTTTAGTACGGTGACAAAGTTGTAGTAACGATAATAGCGGAATACAATGACATTTTTGAACAAGTTTTACTCTCATTACGTGTGCGGCGGGTGTAGTTCTCTCAGTTGTAGGTAGTAGACCATATTTCATTATCCCAAGGATAATCCCAAGGTGTTACTGAGTAATTATTAAGCAGTTATCCTAGTGAAATAACTTTTGTTATTCAAAATAAATAGTACTAAGGGCAAAGGAAAACAAAAAAGAGGTTGTTTCTAGATATGTGGACAAAGTATGGGTATTTTGAAAATGGTGAAAAATTGGTGCACACCTTATGTACAGTTATCAAAGCCGTATCCAGAATTTTTGTTAGGAGGGACGAGGCATTTTTTCGAGAATCTGATCGGACAAAAATTTCGGGGTTCAAACTTCCTGCCCCCACCCTAGATACGGCCTTAACAGTTATTATAACAGTCATGACTTGCAGTATTAAGCGACACGTTTCTTCAAACACAAAGATGCGAGTGAAATAGCAAATGAAGATCAATCTGAATACATTGCTATATGTGATTTAAATTGCAAAAATCAAAATGGTACTTGTCTGTTAGCCAGCAGACATTCGAAACTTTGGATCTGTAAAATCAGGCAACAACCGGTTTATTGCTGTTTCTATACGGAGACAATAAGTTTCGGCTCAGCGGAAAACTACATTGTAGCTATATTTTAGTATATATTTAGTTGATATTTTGGTTAGGTTAGGAGTATCTTCCAAGCGTCTCAGTTGTTTCAACCCGTACCTGTTGATACACATTTTCGAGTGTGTACTGGCTAACAGATAAGTACGAGCAAAATAAAATCATAAGGAGTTTTGTTACCCACTGTAGTAATGCTAGATCCAGGGGGTGTCAATTGGGGTTAAGAAGGAACGGTATTTGCCCCTCCCATGTATTTTTTACTCGCCGTCTCCTCGTAGAATTTAAAATAAAATATTTTTGGGTTATTTTTAATGAAAACCCATTTTCTGGCATTTTTATTAGAAAATTGAAAAGAACGAAATCTCCCCCTCCAGATTTTGATAAGTTGTATTTTGTTTGCCC
This sequence comes from Artemia franciscana, assembly GCF_032884065.1. Taxonomy (NCBI): domain Eukaryota; kingdom Metazoa; phylum Arthropoda; class Branchiopoda; order Anostraca; family Artemiidae; genus Artemia; species Artemia franciscana. The sequence goes on from NC_088870.1 coordinate 42,536,589, forward strand.
CATTTGTTGGTGAATTGGTGCCCCTGATTACGTCTATTGGTTTTTCTACGGCTCTTGCCATTGATACCCACAGAGAAACATTTACAGGTGATCTGAAAATCACTTTCACACACTACTCTAAATACTTTTTTAATGGTTTCACAAATAAAACGAAATAATTGCTAGAATCAAAGAAATGCCGTTGTTTGCTAGTATAGTCCAGCGTCAAATTGAAGATATGGTCAGAAAAATTCATGAACAGGTCAAAAATGATTTGTTATCTACTGACACAATTAGTGTTGTAGCTGATGGAATTAGGTATTTAGCTCCGGATATTTGGAATAATATCCCAGCTGGTATTGAAAAATATTTATTAGGAGTGGGGATTTTTTTCTTAATTGTTAGTCTTTATTTATGTATATTTTGGTATTAAAGAATAATTGAGTGATATTGTTTTTGTCCTTCTATGTTTTTTGTTTTTAGATAAATAGGTTGAGAATCAGAGGATTGCAGCCGTCCAGCATCAGGCTGTTTGAGCCTTCCCCGGGCGGTTGTGTGTATGTATAGTTTTTGTAATTAGTAGTTAAATAAAGCAAGTCAAGTCGTAAAAGTACATTTCATTTCAAAAGTACAAACATCCCTTTAATATTCGCATTTTGGCTTTTTTGATCCTAAGCCAAATAAGGTTGCCAACCCCTACACTAGAGGATCCAGTTTTACAAATCAATTCAACACTGTTATCAGTGATAGCCGACAGAAACAGACCCAGCAATGCGTTTAATTTTTTTTTTTTCAATTAAATGTCTCAGAAATATACCTTTAGTTTCAAACAAATGTTTATCAGCTCCAGGTTAATTAATGATGTAATCTGGTATAATCTTATTGATATAACCTGGTATTATCTTAATACCAGGTTAAATAATCTTAAATAACCCGCTCCATTTAACAATTCCTGAGAAAAATAAACAAATGGAAAACGGCGAAAATCAACGAATTGAATTTCTTTTCTGAACCTTTGCAGTCTATTTGTTTCTTATCATAGATAGCATTGGCTTTAATCCACGAATATGATAAGTTTTTCAAACAGAAAGTCAATTTTAAGAACGGAGACTGTCCTTGAATGATTAGTGGTCTCTAAGAGAATTAAATAAAAAAGATAAGTTTTTTCAACTAAACGTAAGAGCAACATTAAAACTTAAAACGAACAGAAATTATTAAGTATATGAGCGTGTTTGCCCCCTCGTCAATGTCTCGCTCTTTAAGCTAACGTTCGAATTTTGTTCTGATTCTTCAAGAATGACCTTTGAATCACAAAAGCCGTTTAATTAGAATAAACGGCTCTTTGAAAGTACTAAAAATAACTTTAGCGTAAAGAGCAAGGTATTGACGAGAGGGTGAAACCCCTCATTCACGTAACAATTTCTGTTCATTTTAAGTTTTAATGTCGCTCCTTAATTTCAGTTAATTTCAAAAACTTGTGTTTTTAATTTGATTTCTGATCGTTTTTTGAATAATGCTGGAAAAATCAGCACCCACTTCATAGAAAACTCTTCCCCCATGAAAAATTCCTCCATGGAAAGATCCTCTCATATGAACCCCTCTTTTCACCCCCCCCCCTTTCCTGAGAAAATTCCCGTAAAAACTTCTGCATATTTCCCAATAACCAATACTATACGTAAACAATGGGCAAAGTTTATAACTTGCAGCCCTTCCCGCTGGGACTGTAGGGGATTAAGTCGTCCCCAAAGACATAGTTATTAGACTTTTCGGCTATGCTGAACAAAATGGCTATCTCAAAATTTTGATCAGGTGACTTTGCGGTCAATTAAAAAGGCCACTAAAACTTTTAATTTACGTTCGAATGAGCCCTTTCATGACATTCTGGGACCACTGGGTCTATACAATCCCCCCGGGGAAAGAAAAGAAACAACAAACAAATAAAAACACATCAATAGTCTTTCTTCTGGCAAGAAAAAATACAAAATTCCCCATTTTTGCAGATAGGAGCTTGAAACCTCTACAGTGGGCTTCTCTGGTACGTTGAATCTCATGGTGTGATTTTCATTAAAATTTTATGACTCTTAGAGGGTGTTTCCCCATTTTTTCGAAAATAAGGCACATTTTCTCAGGCTCGTAACTTTTTGATGAGCCAGACTAAACTTGATGAAACTTGTATATTTAAAATCAGCATAAAAATCCAATTCTTCTATTGTAACTAGTCGTATCAACATTCCATTTTTTAGAGTTTCGGTTATTATTGAGCTGGGTCGCTCCTTGCTCACAGCTCATTACCACGAACTGTGTGAAATTTTGGTATTATCAAAGTCGCTTTCAAAATGAAATGCACCCTTTTGTTTTTGACACTAAGACATGAAAATGGATATCTTTCAATTGATACTGACTTGTTCGACAATCCTCTATTTTTCCTAACACACTTACTGACTGTGCTGTCCTAAGCCAGAATCGTTTGTGGGGAGTTTTGTATATTGAGTTAGAATATGCCGTTGACGTGTAAACTCCAAGTCATTTTTTCAGCCGAAAACATTTAAAATTAGAAGTAAAATACGTTGAGAAGCTTTATTCCGTTAGCGCCACCTCAATAAAAGTTGACAATTTCGCTATTTCCGGGAATAATGTTTTTACCAAGGTCATCATTGCCATCAGTTCTATTAAGTGCTAAGAACAGATACAAATTGTTTACAAACAAGCTAGGTGACGCCTTTCAAATCAAGCTCATTTAGTCATGGTATGGAAAGTGACGCGTTCCAATATCTATCAAAAGGGCCGTCGGATTTCCGGCTTTTTCCGCGTTTAAGGCAGATGTTCTAAGAAGCCACTATATCGTCTTCTAATTTAATAGAACGAGTGATCTATCTCAAAGACAATAATTTTGAATTTATTTATTTTGCCGTTGCTAAGTCTGTGATTACCTAGCTCCCTGGTTCTGTTTTCAAGGTCAGTGTCTTATTTTTATTAACAATCAACAGTGACAAAGTAAAGGCCTTCTTTGGGCCCAGAGTCCTCTTTCAAGCACAAAAAGCTATGCAGAAATTTCGCGTTTTCGTTGTAAAACTTTTGTTTAAAGACTTTAGTGCTTATGTACTATACGAGAAACACTCGAGACGTGAAGTGTGGTTAATGCTAATGAAATAAAACAAAATTGTGAGAACTACAACAACGAATTATGGAAGGGGGGCCGCCCAGAGCGCATAATATTAAATACGTCACCTAAACTAACCTAATCTAACCAAAATATAAACTAAATATTTAATGAAAATATAGCTACAATGTATTTTCCCAGCGAGCCGAAGCTAATTGTCTAGTATTAACACCGTGAAATACGGTTAACATCTCATGTTCGCGATTCAAATGGAGCCTTGGAGCCTTGTAGGGGTAGAGAGTTATTGTTGTCCATTTATTTTGATGTTAATAAACTGAACTGAACTGAACTGATATCAAGACTTTTCCTCGTTATCCCCTTTTCCCAATATTAAATTTTAGCGGAGTCGATTTTGTACATAATTTCTTTTTGTTTCTAAAGAATATATTAGAATGCAATTTATCATCAAGGCTTTTTGAGCTAGGTGTTAACTTTAAGATTTTTGAGTTTCGAAAATCAGATTTTACTTCTAAGATGTACTGTAAAGCATGCAATATTTTAACTTTAAATAGTAAGGAATGTAGCAATCCAAAAGAAAATAAATACAAATTTTCTTTTTAAGCGTCTTAAACTCTTTAGAACTTGCTTTCTAAGCTTTGACTTTGAGTAGCTAGTATTTAAACAGTAAATAAGCGGAAAGTTGCATTTTGGAGGTGATAAAATACTATTACAACTATATGCCCCTCCTTCACCCTGATTTAATTTGAACTTCATATTTTACTTTCTTCCAAAAACTCCAATGACCTCTTCTGACCTCTTCCCGGCAAAAATAACCTCTTCCCGACTAATTTTTAGAAAGCCATACTTTCTCATTTGATACCATTTCCTTCCATAGCCTGTGTTACTTAGGACAGAGTCCACAAAATATTCTGTGTTAATAGGCATAGGACACAACCCTGCTTAACTCCTAATTACACACCAAATCAGCTATTAACCTCACCTTTCACTTTAACAATGGCAACATTGTTCTCGTAATGTTTCACTAAAGCTCACTATCTGTTGAATCAAGTAACTGCGCATAATCTGAAAGAATCAAGACTAAAGAGGACTGATGATTCGGATATATCCAAAGTAATCTTTAATGTATATTTTTTACCTTCATAACCATGACCATATTTTAAAATTCATCTACCACCAATAGGCACTTGACATCTTATTATCTCATGAACCTTTTAGTAAGTCTCTAATTCCTTCTCTAATCCTTCTTAACTTCCAGTTAGTCAAATTGAAAAAAAAAATCTGTATTATTTCCTACAACTTTATAACGGTGTAACATGTTTTCAGAGAATTCTGCCAATCTCTCCTTAACACTTTTCTTATCAATAATTGGGGTCCAGTTCCTATCCTTTGCTGGGACAAGTCTGGAGCACCTACTTCTTTTCGATTTTTCAACATTCCAAATGTTGCTGTTTTGCTGTAGCTGCATCTTCTAGATATTCAAAATTCTATCGATAGCCCCCTTAATTCTTACAGACCACTTAATTTTTAATTGCACCTCTTAATTTTTTACTTCAATGCCTTCCCTTCTTCCCTTTAAAATGGACAATATATCTCTTTGAATAGCAAAAATGATAATACTTGTAAAAGGAAAGGAATAGGTGGCAAGGCCTAGCCCCTCCCCGCCTCCATCGTAAGTACCGGTTATATTGTCAGGTCCTTTTTCAATAGTATACAAGAAAAAACAATGTATTCACATTACTCCTCCGTCTATTTACTGCATCATCTCATGGAAGGGTTTTCATAACTTTTCGAAATTCTTTTTTTTTCAAAATGATTTTATGATAACTTTTTTCTTTTCGCTCACAGCAAGATCATAAATTTTTCCTGGTATTTATATTACCAAATTCTAGGCGACTAGCCAAAGTCAAGCAGTTTCTACAATAATAATAAGCCAATTAAATTTCTAAACATTTAACTGGATCTTTCGTAAATTCTCTGAATGGAATTTTAATGTAATTATGGGTTTGATTCAATTAGTATCTGTTAGATCTAATTTAAAAGTCTATATTTGAATTCATTAGTCTTAGAGCTTTATCTTTGTGCTTTCAATAAAATCCTATTACTTGGAGGTCTTGAAAAAAAAAGTCCTAGCCTCTTGAGTCCTAGAATCACTTGAGGGCAAATCAAGTTTGAACTTGATTAAACTAATTTAGCTAATTGAAGTTAGGTTATAAGTTAAATAACGGTGCAAAATTGTGTCCTTAGACGGGGTTGGGGGAGCTTGGGAGCCTTTATCACTGGCTCCAATTCACGAGTATTTAGGTTTAAAATTTGTGTGACTTAATGTTAGAAAAAATAATAAATATTCTTTTTCAAAATCAAGGGACAGTTGCACTCATCCTCAAGGCCGTATCCAGGGGATTTTCTGGAGTTTGAAACCCCTTCCAAAACCTTTGTCCGACTCATAAAAACATAACAAAATGCGTATAAACAAATTTTGATGCATTTTTAAAGTTGTTTTAATAAAAAATCCAAAATCCCAGTTGTTTTAATAAAAAATCAAAAAATAACAAAATTCCCAATACACTTTTGCTCATATCCTCCTCCAATAGGCGAAAATTTGCCCTGTCGTTAGTAAAATAGAATTTAGTATTCTCATACTAAAAAAAGGAAGTAATTATTGATCTCACACCATCAATAAATAAAAGACACAGGTAAGCTTGAATAGCTGCATTGCTTGTATTTTCTTAAAATTTAAGAAAAAAAAAACATTATGTTTTGCGTATATACGGCCAAAAGTATGTAAATTTTGTGACACCTGAAAAATCTGACACTTTCTGACAAAAAATTTGATTGAATCCTTGTCCATCCTGAAATATTTTCAAATTTTCTGCAGGCTTGGCTCCCCTCTCACTGAGCAATATCCGTGGTGAGCCATCCAACAGAACAGTAAAACATCAATTTTTAGTAATCAAGTTATTAACTTGAAGTAAAGTTATATTTGACAATTGAAATATTTTCAAATTTTCTGCAGGTTTGGCTCCCCTCTCACTGAGCAATATCCGTGGTGAGCCATCCAACAGAACAGTAAAACATCAATTTTTAGTAATCAAGTTATTAACTTGAAGTAAAGTTATATTTGACAATTTTTTAAAAATTGGGCAAAAAAAAATAACGAAAAGCATTTATTCAATAAATTCACTCACAACTAAAATACACACTGCTGCATGCTTGTGTTCATATCCTTATGGATGTCAGCGTGTCTAAGATTCTTTCCCTCCTCTAACACTTCTGGCATCAATAGACTTCTTGATAAAGTATTTGTCAGTATTACCTATAACAGTATCAAGTGTATATTTAAGTCCCTTCTAGTTTACAGCTAATAATGTTAATGACCGGGTCTTGAACAAACACAATACAACCAGCAGAAATATAGGTCGAAAAAAAAATCGGATTGTTCAGAGTTTTGCCTACAACTTTTAATCTCGAAGGCTCTGCCAGTATCTTTTTTTTATTCCCAATTCTGTAACGATTAAAAAAAGTCTTTGAAAGCGCATAACCTTCAAAATAAAAGCACTTGATATTAAGTATAAGTTCCCTGTAGCGTTATGTTGAAAAGAGTGGTAGATGTCGTGTTTCAATACAACGCACAAAAGAAGAAAAAAGAAAGAGGAACGCATTTTGTTCAAAAAAGCAAAAATAAAATTTTGGGTTCTGCCAGACGAATAAATTGAGATTTTTAGGACCAACAATTAAAACTTGGAGTGGTCGTATTCAAGGACGACCAAACGCTTTTATTTCTCCGTTTAGCCTTAACAGTCTTTTCAGTTAGCATGAGTTTCCCCATCTCTTTTGACTGACTGCTGACGGCATTTAGCTATACTTGGCTACAGATCTTCCAGTGAAACTTCCTCGTAATAATAGTTATAGTCCATTGCCTTGACGAAACCTGTGGTGTCAATTCATGAAGATTGGGGAGGGGGATTTTTTTTTCAAAATCTGGGAGGACGGAAGGTTTGTCGTTTTTTATCTATTTTTACAATAGAAATGCTAAAAAGGACAATTGCAGTAAAAATACTCCCAAAAAGGTATTCTCAAAATCATGGGGGAGACAAAAAATGATAGGGGGCACATACCCTCCCCAAGTCCCGACTGATGCAGCTGTGGACGACAGTTATAAAAAAAAACTCGGCGTATGCTCTTTTGAAAGGGTCGTAGAGAGATGGTTTTATCCCTTCATACACTCAAAATTCGAATTTGCCTGTGCAAAAAGACATTCCTGAAAAATTTCTCTCCCTGGGAGTTTAATCTCTCAGCCGTGAAACAAAGCAAAGTAGATTAAGGTTACTATTTTTTTTTAATTTCTGAAATACGCATTTCCGAAGATACAAGGTCCCTCCTCTTAAATTTAATTCTTTGTCAATCTACGCACTTGAAATATTCTAATACTGAATTTTACTCCACTAATGCATTTTTTATCCAAAAGGAATACGTCTTCAGTATTTTAATTTTTACCGACGGTAAAAAAAAGTAGCACGAAACTTGAACCCTTTACTATGGGATTGGGAGTCGGGTGCTTTACCTACTAAACTAGCCTGGCTTGTTTATTAGTTTTACTCCTTTGGATATATATATATATATATATATATATATATATATATATATATATATATATATATATATATATATATATATATGTATATATATATATATATATATATATATATATATATATATATATATATATATATATATTTATATATTTATATATATATATATAAATAAATAAGTATATATATATATATATATATATATATATATATATATATATATATATATATATATATATATATATATATATACATATATATATTTATATATATATATATATATATATATATATATATATATATATATATATATATATATATATATATATATATATATATATATATATATATAAAACACATACCAATTATATAGACGAATTTTGTCGACGGTTAAAATTGTCTACCATTTTATGTTTTTTCTGATAAGAACCAATGACTGTTCTTGATATTCGAAGATTGTGCCTTGATTCTAGCAACTCTTTTAACAATTTTCTATGACATTTTCCTTTTCTATGCTAACCCTTTCAATATTTTCTCGGGAAAAATAACCTTTTCCATTTGTCAAGGTCTATTGACAAAAATAAATAAGACTCTTGTGAAGACGACACATCAAGAAAGTCTGTTTGTTTTCTGACATTTCTTTTTGAGAAGGTCATTTCGAAAGACTTTTTTCACTTCCATAACAGACAATTTTGTTATTTGATGATATTTCAAGATCTAAGAAATGCAGAAGGTTATGAAATATGTAAGAGAAGGATTTACTTTGGCTTTTCGGATCTTGTTTTCTTACACGGGCTCCGACTCGAGGTAAATTTTATGCATGGCCCGGGATTATGTAGGAACAGTACAGTCAGGGACGGATCTAGACCTTGTGGATCCCGGGGTAAGAATGACATTATCCTGTACACTAAAACCTTGTAGTTAAGTGCTCAAATTTTATTTGATCATATAAAAGAGTGCCTTACAAGTCGGCACCCCCCTACGAACCAGTGCATGGGGCAGGCTTCCCCTAGCCCTCCCGTCCCTATATCCTTCCCTGATTATAGTGTGAAAAAAGTGCAACTGCGTTCCTCTTATTCAAAATCAAAAAAGATGTGAAGATAGAATGCTACTGATCAGGCATGTATTTCTGGGGTGGGAACTTCGAACCCAAGCTTCTCCTATAATCTAATATTGTTCATGATTCTGTCATAATTTATCAAGTTTCTTATATAGATAATATAATTTTACATATCTTTCGTGTTCTTTAAACCCCATCCCCTTGAAAGGGGATTTTTATGTTTTTGGTACTTATGGACAAAGATTTTTTTAGATGCCATTAGCATCAACTGCCTTTTGGTCTTACCTATTGATTGTTTGCTAGTTGTATTTACCCTTTTATTTTATCTTGAAAAGAGTATTTACCCTCCCAGAAGGTAAATACACTCGTATTAAACTAATTTAGAGCGTATTCCATGTTCGCTAAAAAGTTACTGAAAACAAACTTTTTCGTTTCAGCCATCGTTTTCGTAACAGCTGGAACGTCAGAGAAGCAACTTTAAATTCATTTTTGCAATAGCTTTTTACTAAAGATAGTTAATAGGCATCTTTAGTGAAGCAGATCTGTATCATTATCATCATTAGTTATATTATCAGATTGAAACATATCGAAACCTATATTAGAGTGAAAAAGAGAAATAGAAACTATTATTTTGTTTGGAATCATAATTAAAATAATTAAAGGTAATACGCGGTAAAGATTACGGCACTGGAGTCCCTACCAGTGGTGCTGATCTCCTTCTCAAGGCCCTTCAGCCAGGAAGTGCAATGGAGGGCTGGAGGACAGCCATTCTGTGCTTTTGCACACCCTCCCTGTTCGCCTTCCCAGATTTTTCTAGATTCCCATTTAGAGCTAGGTCGGAATCTGGCTGGACTTACAGAGTCACGCGACTGAAGCCCTTTACAAATCAGATAACCAGCACAGCTTAGATACCAATACAGTTATGAAAACTCCTATCTTGCCCATGAGAAGCTTTTAGTACAGAGCTCTGAACTTGGCGCCTCCTCCAAGCCCGCGCTCCGACGCGTAGATCGTACTACAACACCATAGGCGGGAATGCAATATTGGTATCTTAGCTGTGAATTGCTCCGACTTTTAGATTCAGACTGCCAGTTTCCTGTCTCCAGCCGCTGGAATCACTACCGCGCACTGTGTCCCAAAAATAAATCAAGTTTTCATAACTGTATTGTCTATCTATGCTGTGATAACCAGCAACACTGGGATTCAAAACCCTGTCCTCAGAGACAAAATATTTCAAGTCTAGCGTGCTAGCCACTCGGCTAGGACGGGAGGTTGATGGCTGCTTCAATAGACTTTTCAGTTTAGAGGTGGTATGTATATTCCTGCTTGTTTCTTTTCTGCTGTATGAACATGTGATCTCCAACAGTAGTTGTGTTTTTAGTCCAACTATTTGTGTGGTGGAGGAGCTTGTTATTCCAGGATTATCCAGAGTTACGTCGAAAGATCCTAATTTCCTTTATGGGATATTCCTTGCTATTAATTGCTCGTGATGTTTCAAAAACTGGGAATTGCCCCTTTGTATAGCATCTTGGCTGTGGCAATTAAAAGGGTGTTATGTTACTAGACAAAAAAAAGAATGGAAAAAAAAGAATGGAAAAACGCGTTTTTGAGGTTTTTGACCATGTACAAAAGCATTTGTTTCTACGAAGAAGATGTATTAGGCATAGAAGACACGGAAAAACAAGTTTGATGTCAGAAGCTGAATTTTCTCAGTATTCCCATGAGTGAGAAAAGGGGATAAGACGTATTTCAGAAAAACAAGAAGTTTTAAGTGTCTTTGAAGTTTAATCCTACTATTATTACATAAAAAAAACTAGTTTTTTTAACTGAAAGTAAGGAGCGACATTAAAACTTAAAACGAACAGAAATTACTCCGTATATGAAATGGGTTGTCCCCTCCGCAATCCTTCGCTCTTTACGCTAAAGCTTTTAATTGTTTTAAAAAGCAGAATTGTGGCAAAGAGTCAAACTTTAGCGTAAAGAGCGAGGGATTGCGGAGGGGACAACCCATTTCATATACGGAGTAATTTCTGTTCGTTTTAAGTTTTAATGTCGCTCCTTACTTTCAGTTAAAAAAACTAGTTTTTTTATGTAATTTCTGAACGTTTTTGAATTAATGCATGTTTGATTTTGGCTCTCCACACATAAATTATTACAATGAAATTTGCATATTAATTCCTTTTTTGGCTAAATGTCTTTCTCTTTGTTTTGATCAGACGATTTTGAGAAATAAGGGATGTGGAAGGAGGCCTAGTTGCCATGCAGTTTTTTGGTTACATAAAAAGGCAACTATAAATTTTTATTTTTAACGAATTTTTTATTAGTAAAAAATATAAGTAACTTAAGAATTAACTTACGTAACAAACTTTTATATTCTTTAATTTTTATTATGTATATGAGGGGGTTTGTACCCTCGTTAATACCTCGTTCTTTACACTAAATCGTAAGTTTTGTCCCAAATCTTTAAGAATGACCCCTGAATCAGAAAGGCCGTAGAATAAATAGTTGAAATTACTAAAAATACTATAGCATAAAGAGCGAGGTACTCCTCCTAAATACCTCGCTCTTTATGCTAAAGTATTTTTAGAACCCCTCATATGCGTAATAATCTCTGTTCGTTTTAAGTTTCAATGCTACTCTTTACTTTCAATTGAAAAAACTCTTCCATGTTTATTTTTTCATTGTTTTTTATAGTAATTTTAGAAAATCCTTTGCCCTTTACATTGAATTTCTGTTCCCCCATGACATATCTCTCCAAGGAAAGATCCTCCCACATAGCCCCCTCCCCTCAACCCCACCCCCAAAACCAAAAAAAAATCCCCTGAAAACGACTGTACACTTCCCAATAACCATTATTGTATGTAAACACTTGTCGAAGTTTGTAACTTGCAGCTCCTCCCCCAGGGACTTTGGGGGAGTAAGTCATTCCCAAAGACATAGTTATTATGGTTTTTGACTATGCGGAACAAAATGGCTATCTCAAAATTTTGATCTGTTGACTTTGGAGAAAAATGAGCGTGGGAGGGGGCCTAGGTGCCCTCCAATTTTTTTGTCACTTAAAAAGGGCACTAGAAATTTTCATTTCCGCTAGAATGAGCCCTCTTGCGACATTCTAGGACCACTTGGTCGATACGATGACCCCTGGGGAAAAGAAAAAAAAAAAAAAAACAAACAAATAAACACGCACCCGTGATTTGTCTTCTGGCAAAAAATACGAAATTCCACATTTTTGTAGATAGGAGCTTGAAAATTTTGCTATAGGGTTCTCTGATACGCCAAATGCGATGGTGTCATTTTCGTTAAGATTCTGTGACTTTTAAGGAGTGTTTTTCCCTATTTTCTAAAATAAGGCAAATTTTTTCAGGCTCGTAACTTTTGATGACAAAGACTAAATTTGATGAAACTTATATATTTAAAATCAGCATGAAAATCTGATTCGTTTGATGTATATTTTAGCATCAAAATTCCGTTTTTTAGAGTTTCGTTTACTATTGAGCCGGGTCGCTCCTTACTACGTTACCACGAACTGTTTGACTACTACTAACTAGAGAACTTCTGCTAGACTAGGAATTTGTAACTAGAGAATGCTTCTAGAGAATTTTTTATTCAATAATTAAGTTTTCTCCGTTTTTCTAGGCACTTGGTATTTACCAAGTGACATACAGCGATCGCATTTTCTGTCTATCTGTCTGTCTGTCGGTCCCGGTTTTGCTAGTTCGGACGCTTCCAGATAAGCTAGGACGATGAAAACTGGCAGGCGCATCAGGGACCAGACCTGATTAAATTAGAAATAAACACTTCCCTGATTCGACCATCTGGGGAGGGGAGCGAGCGAGCGAGATAGTTGAGAAGAATATTATTTGCCGGTAAAACAAATGATTGTTGTTCTTAAGTGTGGCTTGCTGATCTAGCGGTATGATTCTCGCTTAGGGTGCGAAAGGTTTCAGGTGTGAAAGGTTTTTAAATGAAGCAGATCCGAATCTAGATCCGAATCTTTAAAATTGAGGTATGTTTATCTCACTAATGGGTTATCGGATCTTAATGAAACTTGATATATAGAAAGATATCATGTCTCAGATGCTGCATTTTCAATTCGGATCAGATCCGGGGACATTGAAGGGTGGAGGGGGAAACGGAAATCTTGGAAACCGGAAATATTGGAAAACACTTAGAGTGGAGAGATCCGGATGGGGCTTGATGGGAAGAATAAGCATAAGTTCTAGACGTTTGATAGACATAACCGGACAGGATCCGATCTTTCTTCACAAGTGCCATATGAGCTATTAGCTCTTGTTTATTTTTATTTTTTTTTTTTTAGTAATGGTTCTGGATTGGGTTGGATGTTTAATTGAGTAGGAGGAATCATACGATACTCCACTGCCTAGCTTGTGATTTTGGGATTGTTAAGGTTGGCGATTCGATTTTGGATGTTGTTCATATTTTTTGTTGGTATTATTTTTTCTCCTGCTCCTTTCTGGCCGTGGATCCCTACGGGGGAGATTATGTTGTTGCTGATTTTTATTGGAATTTTATTGATAAATAAAAGAACTCAGAACTAAAAACAAAAATTGACAACCCATTGCAGCACCATGAGCCCAACACAGCTGCTTACGCTCATGCTCCACTTTAACTTATTCAAAGCTTCACATATGACCCCTCCCATAAAGTTTTTTTCTAAATGCTTTCTTATGCCTTTTCCCCATCTTATTCGGGGACGACCTGCTTCGTTTTGCCTAAGATAGATGACAAAAAAATTAAATATTAGGCAATATGTCATCCGTAACGTTGCAGAAACCATCTTAACCTTTCTTCCATTGTGGCCCTAGAGAGTCTGATTGTTTGACATAATGTCAGTCAAACGATAACCGATCGAAATAACATGTCAAGTTTAAAGATGTAGACTTAAAATTTCAGTTTGACAACAATGACATATAACACCTTTTGAATTACTGAAACCGCTTTCTTAAGAGACAGATTCAACGAAAAATAATTGACATGGAGCATGAAGAAGGCCATCATAACTTTTTTATGATTTTGATTTGTTTTTGTTTTTTTTTCTCCAGCCAAATTATGGACAATAATTTTAGTTTTAATGCTGTCTTCGCTGTCTTGTTCTAATAGTTCTAACATATTTGTATTCACTGTCTTGTTCTACTAATTCTAACATAATTGTTCTAATAATAATTCTAGGTTTTACATAGTATTTTCGCTGTCTTGCCTAAAAGTCGTAACCAGTGTTTTCCAAGCGTATATAAAAAAATAAGCCAAAAATTGTTCGCTGAACAGTTTTGTCCTTTTTTCATCCTCTCTTTCAAAATAGCTCAGCATACGGTTTTTTCTTGGTTATGTCACAAGTGTGAAAACGTCAAATACGACCTTTAAGTGGGACATCAACGACGAAGTTCTTAATGACAAATCGTTGCTGTCATGCCAAAAAGTTATAACCAAGGTTTTCATATTTTAGAGAAAATAGCCAAAAATTGTTCGCGAGTGGTTTTTGTCCCTTTTCATCCTTCCTTTGAAAACTGCCTGACAAACGGTTTTCCGCACTTATCTCAAAAATGTATATTTATCTCAAAATGTCCAATACGACCTTTAGGTGAAAACATCAACGATATCGCTATATTGTCTTTTCTTTATTCCTCGTTTTATTTCTCCTACAGAATTTTTGTGTTCCTTTTATGTCTGAAGATCTCACATTTTGTACTGTTCCCATGATGTGTTCAAGCTTTGTCTCTCTTCAAGAGGTTTTCACCTGTCTTATTTTTCCTTTTGTAATATTAATAACGAATAGGCCTTGACACTTGCATTGTTGCTAGTTTATCAAAAAGTAACAAATTCTCTCCGCCCCAATCGGGCGTGAGTATATTTATTATCCCCAATGCTTCTTTTGGTGCCTTTATTAAAGCTTCTTTTTTTGTTCTGAAATAAATCTTACTTTTTGACTCTACATATCAGCAAATTCAACACTTTGCAAGTAATCCTAAAAAAAAAATCTGGCGGGCCAATTTTTCCAATTTTGTCATCCAGTCACTGAAAGAAGAAATCAAAGCCGAAATTAAATAAGAAGCTGAAAATTGAATCAATCGAAAATGCTATGACTTTAAGAATTTGATTTTTAAAGACCTTTGCTGCCTGCACCTGCAATGTGCTGCGTTTTTTTTTTTTTTTTTTTTTTTGTGGTTTTAGTAGTTCCATATTCCTATTACACCAATATTAGACCGTCAAATATCCGACTAGGTCAATTTTGGTACCCATAAGTAAGAAGATCATGATGCGTTGAATTCGATCTCACTAATTACCTTGAGTTGGATCCGATTACACAGCCTGGATTGTATTACATTATGCGATCCCCGGTTACTTATAGTTTTTTCTTTTAGATTAAAGACATGATCTTGGATCCCATTGAGCAGCATGTATTTCAAAAAGCAAAATACTCCACTATCCCTTATATTGATGATAGTGAAACTGAGAGTGAAAGCACAAGCAAAGATGATGCACTAGATGATATCCTATCCATCAATGATGAAGAAGTAGAAGAGTTTGATAGGTTTTTTCTCCTTTCTTCACCAGAGGATGATGCCAAGTCATTTCAGGTGAGGTTTTATTTTTACCCTATATTGAAAACTAGGCAACGCGTTTCATGTAAGCATATTACAGAAGAGATTTTCTTCAGATTTAAGCTTTTAGTCTCGAATAATTCAACTTTGACAAGCCAAGCATAAAAAGAATTGAACATTATTGTAATATTGTCCATCGGAGTTTTAAATGCCATCTATAATAATAGTTTGGCTAGGTAGCGCTGCGCACGCTAGGATGCATATTCAATAAATTTTCTTTGATTTGCGGCTTGTGGTGACGCAGTGGGTTTAATCCCAGCTTGGTAATACGTGACCCAGAGATCAAACCGTGCTGTAGTAGTGAACTACAGGGCCGACGCAGGGACCTTAGTGGTCAAGAAGCGTCGTTAATTACTTATTTACTATCTTAGCTTTACTAAATTTAAAGTGTTACAGCAAACTTTAATATTTGTCTAAATTTTGCTCAATGTTCTTAGGTTTCTAATAATAAATTAGAAACGCTTTTGAGAAAGGGCTATTTGAAAATAATTATTAAGATGTGACAAAAACAAATTATTAATAATGAAAAAAGAAAAAAAGAAAGAAAATAAATTAATTGTAGAAAAACACAAAAAGATATTTTGGTGGACAAAAAAAAATAAGGGTGCTGCCTGCCTTTAAGAACTGCTGCCTTTATTGATGCCAATGTAAATATTCAAAGAATAATGGCATAATTTGACAACATCGTGCTACCACAAAATTTCTTTAAGAGAGGCACAAGTGTGCTACCAGTGCCTTTGTGTTTATTGATATTTAGCTGGTTGTTACTCTGTCCTATTTATCCTTTTTTATGCTTTTTGCGTTCTTTAATGTCTTCTTGGTACGCCCCTTTGGCGCTCATTTCTTCATGTTTATTCAGCGCCAAGGGAAAACAGCAAAAAACTGGCATTAAATCCACAGAACCGCCGAGGAAAAACAAGATCGTGACTGAGTAGGGTAAATTTCGGAAGCATTATGGAAATAAAGAAGTGTGTTTTGTCACAAAATCCAAGGAGGCTAATAAAGCAACGGGTACCAAAAGTTAGTTTTCAGGGGTAGCAAACAATATAATAATCAGCAAGGCAAAAAAATTGTTCCTTAGAAACACTTTCTTACAGAATTTAAGAAAGATCCAAACTATTAGAAGACTAAAGAGCTGTCGAATAAGTCTCGCTGTGGACTGACAATTAGAGATTGTCAGACACCGTACTCTAGTTTAGTGGCTGGCCGCCTGTGGCTGGCAAGCCAACCCTTAAGTGTGGCTCTGGCACAAATATCTACGAACTGACGTGCAATTTGGGCCGAGGGTTTTCGTCAGTTGTCAAGTGCGGGGGGAGGGTGTGATTCAGAGAGTGACTCATATGTTTTAACAAGTTTGGCTGGTATTGGCCAGTAGCAGTGCCTCCACCCCAAAGTAATTAGAATCCCCCAAAAGGAAACTTAACTCCCGACATCTTATGGGAAATCAAGTTTCATTCTTCCTAGAAGCAAACTTGTTGGAGGTACTTGTGAAATCGTCTGCAAGTTTGCATTTTTATTAATTGTTTATATAAACCTACAACATAACATACAACAACAAAAAAGTATCTGCTAGTTACCGAAGTAGCTAACATCAAAAAAAGTATCTGTTGATTACCTAATTAGTTAACAGATGTTAAGTTTTCCATTTAAAATTTTAGCTTTTCTCAACCTACAAAATAATAGTTAGTTCTTTATTATCTTTTCAAACTGTTAGTGATGACGAGAATTAAGTAAAGTGTAACCTGTGGGAATAGTATCCAAAACTATAAAAATGACAATTAAAGAACAAAATGTGTGATAAAAATTGTATTTTTATGCCAGTTCCGATTACGTAAAATTCATTAAGTCTGAAATTATCAATGAGGAAGTTGTCAATCAATGAGAAAGTTATACAATTTTATTTTGGTCCCATTTTCTTCATTGAATCAAACATGTGGAAAAATGGGAGATTAAACGTTAATGAGGGTAAAACCAAAAAAACGTGGTTTCTCTCTCAGAATTCCATGGTAAAAAATGTGCTTTAATTATTTTGGGTACAGCTGTGACAGGTTTTTGCTGGCCAATCACATGATTGGCCAGCAAAAACATGGAAACACAAAGAAAACTCCACCTTTTAAAAACCTGATTGGTTTAAAAAAAAAAAACTATGTGAAAATTAGAAGCCAGTAAAGGAAATATGAATTCCACTGTATTGGCTCTTTTGTTTGAAAATTTAAGCCAATAAAAAGAATGAACGGTTTTGAGTCTTAAGGTGTTTTACAAGCAGTCTCTGCGATTAAACTACTTCCTCTTTAAAGAATATAGGTTTCTCTTTCAAAAAATCAAACTGCCTATCCAACCTTGTGAGAGGAATCGAAAAACCTCATTTGAAAATTTTGTGTTTTTTAAAGAATGTCCTAAAAAAAATATTCCCGTTGACGTTTTTTTCGTAACGTCAGAATGAATCGTTTTACCACTTGTCCTGTATATTCCCAAGTTTTGAGCTTGGTTGTGAATAATTTACGTTTTTATGGCACTTGGTATTAACCATTCTGGGGGGGGGGGGGGTGGTGGTGGTTAATTCGGAAAAATAGAAAAAATGAAGTATTTTTAACTTACGAACGGTTGATCAGACCTTAATGAAATTTGATGTTTGGAAAGATATCGTGTCTCAGAGCTCTTACTTTAAATCCCGACCGGATCTGGTGACATTGGTGGGGGGAGCTGGGAGGGGGAAACTTAAAATCTTGGAAAACACTTAGAGTGGAGGGATCGGGATGAAACTTGGTGAGAAAAATAAGCACAAGTCCTAAATACATGATTGACATAACCGAAACGGATCCACTCTCTTTGGGGTAGTTGGAGGGAGGGGGGTAATTCTGAAAATTCTGAAAAATTTTAAAAAATGAGTTATTTTTTACTTACGAAGGAGGGATCGGATCGTCGTGAAACTTCATATTTAGAAGGACCTCTTAACTCAGATCTCTTATTTTATCTCTTATAGTGATTGTATCTCAATGAAATTTGATATTTAGAAGGATATCGTGCCTTAAAGCTCTTATTTTAAATCCCGACCAGATCTGGTGACATTGGGGGGAGTTTGGGGGGTGGAACCTTAAGTCCTGGAAAACGCTTAGAGTGGAGGGATCGGGATGAAACTTGGTGGGAAAAATAAGCAGAAGTCTTAGATACGTGATTGACATAATTGGAACGGATCTGATCTATTGGGGGGGGGGGTAATTCTGAAACAATAGAAAAAATGACGTATTTATAACTTACGAAGGCGGGATCGAATTTTCATGAAACTTCATATTTAGAAGGACCTCGTAACTCAGATCTCTTATTTTCAATCTCAACCGGATCCAGCGTTATTGGGGGGCAGTTGGGGGGGGGGGGCGGAAAACTTAGAAAATACTTAAAGCGGAGAGATCAGGATGAAACTAGATGGGAAGAATAAAAACAAGCCTAAGATACGTGACTGACATAACTGGACCGGATCCGCTCTCTTTGGTGGAGCTGGGAGGGGGGGGGGTAGTTCGGAAAAATGAGGTATTTGTAGCTTACGAACGGGTGACCAGATTTTAATGAAATTTTATATTTAGATAGATCTTGTGCTTTAAAGCTCCTATTTTAAATTCTGACCAGATCCTGTGACATTGGGGGGAGTTGGAGAGAAAAAACCGGAATTCTTAGAAAACGTGAAAATTGGGGTATTTTTATCTTACGAGTAGGTGATTGGATCTTAATGAAATTTGATATATAGATGGATCTTATGTCTCAGATTCGGATCCAATTCGAGCCATTTTCGGCTCGAATTGGATCTTGGGATATGGCGTTGGAGAAGGGAAACAGAAATCTTGGAAAACGCTTATAGTGGAGAGATCGGGATGAAACTTGATGGGTTGAATAAGCACAAATTCTAGATACGTGATTGACATAATAGGAACGGATCCGTTTTCTTTGGAGGAGCTGGGGGGTGTTAATTTGGAAGAATTAGAAAAATTGAGGTATTTTAACTTAAGAACGGGTGACCATATCTTAATGAAATTTGATATTTAGAAGGAATTCATGTCTCAGAGCTCTCATTTCAAATCCCGACCTGATCTGTTGACATTGGAGGGAGTTGGAGGGGGAAATCGGAAATCTTGGAAAACGCTTTGAATTCGGGATGAAGCTTGGTGGATAGAATAAGCAAATGTTGTAGATACGTGATTGCCGTAATCGTACTGGATTCACTCTCTTTGGGAGAGTTGGGGGAAGGGGTTCAGTGCTTTGGCGAGTTTGGTGCTTCGGGACGTGCTAGGACGATGAAAATTGGTAGACGTGTCAGGGAGCTGCACAAATTGACTTGATAAAGTCGTTTTCTTAGATTCGACCATCTGGGGGGCTAAAGGGAGAGGAAAATTTAGAAAAAATGAGGTATTTATAACATACGAGTGGGTGATCGGATCTTAATGAACTTTGATATTTAGAAGGACATCGTTACTCAGAGCTCTTATTTTAAATACCGACCGGCATTAAGCCTCTGATTTTCCTTTTAAATCAATCTATTGGTTCTTAAAATTTTGTTAGAGCTCATACCATATGAGCTCTTGGCTCTTAGCTCTTCTTGCCTCGTCACAAGTGCCGTATGAGATCTTAGCTCTTGTTCACAAAGGAATGTACCTCACAAAGGAATGTACCTTATGTAAAAATTGTCCATAGTAAAGGGGGTAAAGAAAGGGGAGGAGGATATTCTAGAGTCCAAAATCAATCTCAGAGACGAAATTGCAAGTTTGTTGTTTTTGGAAGCCTAAATGGCGAGAATCATGGGCATAAGTGGTCTAATCTGTGCTGACACATCCTTCTTTAAGTTGAGCGAATGGTTTCATGTTGTTTTTTATAAATCTATTTGGCCAAACTAAAATCTCACTTAACCGATTGATGAAAAATAAGTTGACTAGTCAAAACAGCCTGGAAATGAATAGTGAAATGGGTGCTCTATATAGGGGATGGGGTTTTACCCCTACCAGCATTAAAAATGGTTTGGATTGGCAAAGATTATGGGCGAAAACTTGCGAAAACATAAGCGTACAGAAGGATTTTCTTTCAATTTTTTTTTTAAATAAAGATACAAAAAAGCTCTTTCCAAATCTAGGTAGACAATTGTCCCCCCCTGCCCCCCATTGGTGTTGATTAGAAATAATGTCAGAATCTACAAAGACTAATGCCAAGAAGTTTTACGGAATAATTATTGGGTAGGAGAAAAAGTAAACGCCCGAGATTTTTGGTAAAAATGTAAAACAATACTGTAAAAATGTTTCCCGACTGTATTCAGTCAAGTAAGATGGAGTGTTCGATTACATCAAGAGGCCAAAGGAGATTTGTCCTGTTTTTTGCGGAGCGAATTTCAGATAGGCAGCATTTCAGGATTCCAGTCAAATCGTTTAGATTTTTTATTTTTTCCCTTTTAATTGTCTTTGTGAACTTGTATGAAGTCGTTTTCATAACGGCCATCGCATAAATTTATGCCTCCGTTAAAATTCATTTCTACAACCGTGAGAAACTGTCGCGAACACATATCACATCGATTTGATTAAACTATTCCCATTGCAGGCTGGAATAGATTGTAGATCGGTTGTATTCAGCTGAAACTTAGTATCTACTCAAATAAATAGATTTTATCTAGGGACCTCACCCAGTCTTGATAAGACGAATCCATTTCGTCGTCAGAATTTTCTATCTACTATACATTCCGAGATACAACCTGGTATCTAAAGAGGCAAATTTCATCAATTTTTCACAGCCAAAACCCACTGCGCACATGGTAGACTTACAAAAACGTAGTTTCCACTGTCAGCAGAAAATGGAGTGGAAAAGACGGGAAGGAAAGAAACTTAGGAAAAACGGTACTTAGTATTAACTCTATTTCTCATACATGTATCTCACTTACAGGACTTTATACCACTTAAGCTTTACTTTTTCTTCATTATCAATTAAGCACAATACAGGTGGGACCACTGGGGGGATCCAAGCACTAATTTCCCGTTGCTTTAAATTCTTTTTGTTTAATTCTAAGGGAATTGCGAATGTCACGAATTCCTTTTGTCACATCATCTGTCATATAAGGGGATTCACGTCCGGCTCCTCTTGCGAACGGGTTTTCACGTAATTTCTTGTTTCCTTGAAGCATACAGAATTTGTCCTTATCATCCTGAAGCTGGATTTTGATAAATCTATCCTTAAACTCAAGTAGCTCAAATCGGATATTAAATCCAAGGCGGGAAAGTATGATATCAACATGGTCTTTAGCCCTTGATTTAGATTCACTTTAAATGTTCCATATAATAACATTCCTTCTTCTATTCATGTTTTCTAACACAAGGACTCTAGATGCTAATTCACCCAAACCAGGCTCCTTTTCAATTTGGTTTCGTCAGGCCGATATTTCCTCCTTGATAATAGATAATTCATTTTCTTGGGCCGTTCTTGCTAATTCTAGATCTTCCACGCGAGATTTTAGGCACTCTAAACCAGATTTAATGTCAACGATTTTCATTTTTATTTCTAAGACATCATTTTTAGTTGCTTCAACTATTTCAAGGATTTTATCTAACTTTGAGATATTATTAGTCGACTCTGCGGATCCTCTTGAATCATCTAAATCGCTTTGTCTTGATCGCTTCTCGCTTTTCTTAACCATATTTATTTTCAATAATGTTTATAATTTTCAAAAAATAGATAAACGAACGCCCAAGATAATTCACATCCAATTTTGTACAGCGCTCGCAAAAACGATGCTATTATTCCGAATTCATTGAAAAAATATAAAAGAATTTACTTATCAGAGTTAATCCGGCTGAAAATTGTATTGTGCAAATACAGATGTTCACTGAATGAATGTTAGTTCAGTACTGGTCAAGTAACTTCTTTATACTGTCGATCATTTGAGCTGATGAGGACATTATTATTTCGTACAATTACTACTATTACTACTTCTGCTTTCAAAAACTTGCAACATTGCGAAGCTACCCGAAGTCAACCCACTGATGAGTATTAATCCTAGCTAGGGATTAATCCTAGCTCCAAGCTAGGATTATATCCTAGCTATTAGTTATTAATAGCAATTAGTTGTTATATCATCTGATCAATGATCGACAGTATAAAGAAGTTACTTGACCAGTTTCTTGTGGATAATAAACTAATTGCTATTAATAACTAATAGCTAGGATATAATCCTAGCTTTATCAAAAGTATGGGCTATATATTTGCACATAAGGGGGAGGGGGGGTAAAGCATATCATATATTAAATGCAGTAATGGTTAGTTTACGCATTTAATATATGCTATCTTTACCTCCCCCCCTAACGTGCAAATATATAGCCCAAATTTGTTTCTAAACCATTATATATTCATCGTATTTTGTTTCTTTTCATTAGCGTTAATCGAACTTCACTTCCCGAGTGTCTATCATACAACCGATAAGTACCAGAAAAAGTTTAACAAAACTCTTATCTTCATCTATTTCTTCAGTCTCAAAAATAGAAAAAAAACTTATTTTGAGATGTTCCCCAAAAGCTGAAGAAAACGGATACTGAAATAGTGACTTAAAACCTTTGAAAAATTTTTGGGAGATGCCTTGAGCAAAAACAGTGTGGGTTGTAGGATGAATACTCATCAGTGGGTTGACTTCGGGTAGCTTCGCAGTGTTGCAAGTTTTTGAAAGTAGAAGTAGTAATAGTAGTAATTGTACGAAATAATAATGTCCTCATCAGCTCAAAAAACGAGAATTGTACTTTAAAAGACTATTAATTGTGTCATGACAGCCGAGATTCACACGGTTAATTTCTTCAGATTATAGGAGTATGTGTCGTCCTGGTTAAACAAAATAAAGCAAAACTAGAAAGTATAGAATTTATTTAGATACGTTCTAACACCACACTGGCTATACATGACGTTTGATAAAAAAGAAAAAAAATATTAGAAAATACAATTTAAAAGTAGCCAAGAAAACGAGGGTAATGTCAGCCAGTGGACAGAAAAGAAGCAAAAATCTAAAGCAAATGTTTCGAAAAGACCTCCGCCAAGCCGTCTTCAGTGCTCAAAAAAAGAAACAAAATTAGCCTTTTTAAGTGGATTCTTGGTTTTTTATTTGTTTTATTAAGCTTTTCTTCTGCTCTGTTAGAGTTCAATTCAAAAGGCTAGTTTTTCTTTTTTTTATCACTAAAAACGGCGTGGCGGAGATCCTTGCCGAAATATATGCTTTTGTTATTTTGCTTCTTTCTGTTCATTGGCTGAAACAACCATCGTTTTCTTGGCTATTTTTTAAATTACATTTTCTTACAATTTTTCGTTCTTTTTGTTAACTGTCAACATATTTAGATGATGAAAAAACAGAATTTTTACCATATTATATAAAAGAGCCGAGTCTAAAATGGTGGGGGGATATCAACGGCTTAAAAGTAAGTTCATCGGGGACAACAAACCAGGTCTGTTCTTTTGCCTATTAAGCTGAAAAAAGTCTGAAATTCTCGAAATTCTGTAGCTCCGTATTTTGTATTTTTTTTTATAGCGTGATTTGTCATATTGCACATTTCTTTTTTTATCGTTTTTTAGATATAAGGCGCTAAAAAAAATAATAAATGAAATTTCTTTTCCTATTTCTCAGGTATTTTGAATTTTCTTAATTATTTCTCAGACTTTTTATTTAAGTCCCTTATCAAAACCAAAAATCAGACTGAGTGTAAAAATGTCTCAATAGAGAGATGTAGCCGTAGTGAATTTCTCTGAGCGAACTTGTTAACGTTTACAAATATCGGGTTCCATAAAAGCCATTTTTCTTTCACACAGTAATTTCATGTTATTTCCCTAAATAACATCAAATTTAGAGCTAAGAGCACGCTATATTGGGGTCAAAAAACTCAAATTCAATTTTTCCATTAAATTTCCAAACTAGGAAGTGTTTCCTGAAAGACTTCTCGTGAAATGGACACGCTAGTTTAGAGTCAAACGATGCATTTTCTTTGACAGATTATGATCAATATCCCTTTCCCAGAGCTTTAGCCTTCAAAAGGCTATAAAATATGAAAGCACGGAATTGTCAATTTGAATTGTATATCTTTAGCAATCTTTCTTATTTACAGGAAGATGAGGAGATCCGTTCTTTTTTCGAATCAGGAAAGAAACCTCTTAAAAGAGCTGTTAGTCTCGACTCAGTCTCACGGAAACACGGTTGTCGTACTCTGGCGGAAAAAAGGAAAAGAAACTTGACAGATCTTTGTGTTGATTCAAAAAAATGTGGAGTTAGATCAAATTGTGTGTCACCCAGTATAGCAGAAGGGATAATAGCCGAAAAAATTGCACTTTTGATGAAAAGTGGTCTGAGAAACAACTCTGGAACAAAGAAACATAATAAAAAAGGGGATAGGAGTTGCCATGTGGACAACAAGGAAAATAATGTTAGCGATGCTGAAAAAGTCAACAGTGATCAAAAGTTCAGTAGCCCACTGAAAGATTCTGATGTGACCTTGGAGGAAAAGTCAGAGGATCCTAGGAGGAAGTTAACAAATCTAATAGCCTATTCCAGTAATTTCTCCAGCGAAATTTTCCCTGCCAAAAATACGAGCCAAAGGGTTTCTCAGGGGGCTGAAGAAGACGATCAAAATGAAAGAAAACAGAAAGGGGATCCTGAGGCAATTGTAAACCCTAGAATAACCTCTCTCCCTGATCAAATAAACCCTGATGACCTGAAAATTATTCCTAATCCGAGCTTGGCTAACGAACATGATTTTGATACCCACCATTTTGATATGGAATTAGCGGAGAACAAGCAAAATTCTGATGAAAATTGGACAGCTCCTCTGATTTCTTATGGTGACTCTACTTCACCTTCAAAAGATTCAGTCGAGAACTTTGATTGTAACAGCATTGACGAAATGCCTATAACGCTTAACGGGACTAGTCAATGCTTAAATGCCAATGATCAATTGCTTACAAAAAATTATCGGGATTTAAATAAACTTGAGGAAGAATTCTCCCATGAGATCGAACCTAAATTTGATTTTGTTAAGAAAGAAGAGACTCCCCTCCCCCTTGATATTGAGAAGGAGCGGAGAAGTCCAGCGGTTGATGTTGATACTTACCCACACCTTGCTGTTGGCAAGGTATCAAGTGCGGTAAAGAATGAATTGCGAACTTTACCGAATTCATCTACCGTGACTAAAAGTGAATTTAGTTCTGAAATTGTTCTCGTCAGAGAAACAGAAGGCCGCTTCGACAGCGCTTGCGAGAGGATATTGACCGAGAAAAATATCTTGGAAGCTGGAAGGATCTTAGCAGATATCAATGAAACTTCTAAGGAAAATAGTAGTGGATTGTACAGTCTAAGTTGTGATATGCCGAAATCTGCACTAAAGCACACAGGGAGTGTGAACAAAAAGGCACGCGTTATATTCAATGAATCAAAGAATGTGTATTTCGATGCTAATTATGTTATATATGTGGATTATGATGAAGATGAATATGAAATTGATTTAATTGATGAGCAAGAGAGACCAAAATTCGTTAGTGTCAAGGAGTTTGAATTAAATGAAGTTGTCGGGTGTGAGTCACAACCTGCTACTTTAAGCCCTCCTGATGGATATAAAGACGGTTTGGGCTTAGAAACTGGTGCTAGTATGATCGAGTATCCTGTAACTACAGTTCCTGAAACTTCGGGTGAGTAATTTGTCTTCCTTTTTTAACTTATTTTGGGATTGGTATTTGATCTATTTATTGAAGTTGGAAATCTCAAAAAATCTTAAGAACAGGGGCACATTTAAAGGGAGTCCGAAAAGTTCTGAAAACTTCTTTAAGACAATTATAAATACTTGCTTATTTGTAAAAACACATTGCTTCATCGGTAAAATTATAGCAAACAATATTACTGGCTTTCGTATAAAGTGAATATACCACTCGTGGCTTTTTGTTTATGCCCTTTACAAATATAATAATCGCTTCTACTATAAATTCAGATTTAAGCACTTTTTGGCCTCTTAAAAATGACCTAAATATGGGGCATAAAAAAAGCTTAAAACATTGGACTCAAACCTACCGTTTCATTATAAATCCACTTTTTTAATGTTATATTATCCACAATCACTGATTTTCCACAATTAAATTGGATAAATAAATTTTATCAATGTTATGGCGTTTTCTTCTTCCCTGTCGCCGAAACTTCAATTAAAGCATGCGTTTTCGGTGTTTTTTTTATAAAATAATAGGATATTTGAAATCGCAAATCTGTAATAGTTTAGAAACAAATTTGGGCTATATATTTGCACATCAGGGGGGTGGGGGTAAAGCATAGCATATATTAAATACGTAAACTAACCATTGCTGTATTTAATATATTTAAATTTATAGCAAACAGTATAACTGGCGTTCATAATAGCTGGCTTTCATATTTTCGACTAAAAACGCATGCTTTTATTTAAAATTCGATGTCAAGGAAGAAGAAAACGTCATAACATTGGGAAAATTAATTTATCCAAATTAATATTGGAAAATCAGTGCTTCTGGATTATACAACATTAAAAAAAAATTGATTTATAATGAAACAGCAAGTTTGAGATCAATGTTATAAGGTATTTAAGGTTCGAGACCATTTTCTTAGCCTTTTTTATACCCCATATTTAGGTCATTTTCAAGAGGTCAAAAAAGCTTAAATCTGAATATCCAGTAGAGGCGATTATTATATTTGTAAAGAGCATAAAAAAAGGCATCGAGTGGTATATTCACTTTATACGAAAGCCAGTAATACTGTTTGCTATAATTTTACCGCTTCATCTTAGTTCCCCTCCCCTTGGTGTGCTTATGTAGGCTACTAAACACTACTGTGACAAATTCCATTTTGAGCCCTTAAAAGGACCTGCTAAGTGTATATTTTATTGTCATCTATACAAGTGAATGTATTTTTTACAATCAAATACAGTAACCTTACCAATTTATAAACCTTTCGGTTTCGTCTTTTTAAGTTTGGGATTTTAAGGGCGTATGAGATAAATTGGAATTTACTTTCATTCGATAACAATTAGTTTAAAATGAGCCTTATTTCGCACCCAATAAAATGTAAGTTAAAAAAAAAGAAAAAACAGAAAAAAGCACAAAGGAAAAAAATTAAGGAACAAGTTAAATTTACGGTACTGAAAACCTGCAAAATTACTCAGTGCTTTCAACCGACCAAGGTCGTATCCAGCGGGGAAGGTTATGGGTTTTTTCCCCGTCAAATTTTAGTTCGGCTCGTAAAAACACAACAAAAACACATATAAACAAATTTTTGATGCGTTTTTAAAGTTTTTTTTTTACCACCCCTCCTAGATCAATGGATCCATATGGTAGTATCTAAGTCCTTTCAATTAAAGCAGCGTACCCCCACCCCACCCAAAACAAAGATTCTGGATACGGCCTTGCAACCAACAAAGGCAAATTTACTTTACAAGACAGAAATCAGACAGAAAAAAAATTATATACAACTTGATTACCTATTCAGCGATCTTAGCGAAAATAATAATGACCACCGTCACAATTGTACCCCAGTCCTAATCCTAATGGTTCCAGATTTAGGCCTAGACTGTATAGGCTACAAATGTTTATTGTTTTTTTTTTCAAATTTGGAGTTTTTATAATATGAACCAACTGTTGACAAAAGATAAACACAAAACAATGTAAACCCCCCAAAATCAGCAAACTTCGTATAAAGCCTTGGACACGATCTAGCCCCATTGAGGGAGGAGGGGTGGTTCGTAATTGCAACAGCGGTGATTAGTATATTCGAAAAGAACCTCTAATGGAGAATCGAATAGTATATTTTTTCTTCTGGTTTGAATTTGAAAACTTTCTTTGAGTTAGGTGTACGTTAAATGGTCAGAGTTCCTGCTGTATTGATTGATGGCACATAAGAAGTCACTAAATGTCCTCTTTTATTAAACTCAATGGAGAGTTCAAAACTCCCTTGGTTCAATACTCTCTATTTGATGTTATTTTCAACGAAACATAATAACTTCTAAGAGCAGTTGCTCAAAACTTGTTTCATTCCAAGGGATGTTTTTATTTGGACAATACGTGTACGCATGGTTTTGGTCCGATCTTTTGGACTCCCAAGATTTGCTCACTAATTTTTTCGTTTTTTGGGATAAATTGAATTCGGAACTGCCCCCCCCCCCCGAAAAAGAAGAAAAAAAATTATATTTGCGCCCAGCCCTGTAGTATGCTCAATTTTATCTTTAGAACAAAGCTTATCGCAGCACCAAGCTCCCTGGAGAAAACGTTGCTACGTGTGCTCTTTCTCGTCCAGTGGCATCGATTCACGAAAATCTGGGATATAAAATATATTTTTCAGTATTTTGGGTGGGGAGGGGGAAATGTGTCGTTTTTTCCATTTTTTCAAAGAAAATACCAAAAAAAGACTTCTTTTAATCTGGTAGGGGGTGAAAATTGGGGGGGGGGGCAGTACAGAGCTAAGAAATTCTTATTTCCTTTAAATAAGAACTTTATAAAATTATCAAAATAAACATATCTTTTTAGAATATTATCAGCCTATATTAAAAAAAATTACACTCTCCCTTGCAGAGATGGTCAGTATGAAGTAAAGAGGCAGTGTTGCCGCTAGTAGAATAGCTGACTCACTAGAAAATCCTTAAGAAACTGAATTGTTACAGATGAAATGATGATTCTTTAACTCTCTAAGCTGCTATTCAAAGACATTTTGACGGTAAAAATCCCCCCAGCCATGTTGGTTCACCCCCCACCCATCCGAAAAAAAATCTTGCTATTCCCGTGCTTTCCGCTTGCTCTTCAATCAAGTATTTCTTTATATGTTTTTTTTTTTAATATGACTCTCATGGACTTGTTGCCTTGACGAATCTCCAAGTCGCCAAGGCCATCACAGCTACGAACGCTCCTCCTCCACCCCACCCTATTCAAAGCCTCCCTCTTTTCACCCTTCTAATATGTTCCCATTTCCCTTAAATCTTTTCTAATGACATTCTCTCAACTCAATCAGGGATGATATACTTTTTGTTTGACCCTAGAAGATTGGCCAACAAGGATGATCTTTGGCAATTGGTCACCGTTCATTCTCGGAACGTGTCCTAGTCATCTCAAGCTGCTGCTCATTGTAGCCCTAGAAAACGGAATTCAACCATTTTTTTCTTGTGCAGCTTGCTGTTTGAGATGCGGTGAGACAGTTGGGTGCGCAAAACAGTCGGGTTCTCGGAAAAACATCTAGGAAATCCTCCCGGGTTCAAAAATAGGCTAAAAACAAAAAATTATTTGCTAATTCAAATAAGAATTGCCCATAAATTTAAAAAATTCAACATTTACGAGGAACTGGGCCCCTCCCCCAGCCTATGTTCCTGCCTCATACCCCATTGCTAACTATAAATAATAATTTGGATTAGAATTTCTGCCAGAAGAGCTTAGTTATTTCATTAGTTCTTGATCGACACATTTTGTTAATTTTTCCCATATCTTTATCATGTGTATGTATTTGTAAGTACACTTGATTGGTATCTGTTAATTGCTAGTGTACAATTAAAAGTAAACAAAACAACAAAATGAAACCAATATTTACTACAATTACTCCAGCTGCTTCTATGCTGTTTAGAGGAGTAGTTCATTATATTAAGTCTACTTTCTTGGTTTTTATAGGGAGTAAGTACTGCATATATTGGTTCAATCTTTTGTTCTGGGTGTTAATGCGTAATTAGGGCTTTTGAGATGGCGACATGTTAATAAAACAATTCTTACTTCATGATGTGCAGAAAAACTGTATTTAACACATTTTGAAGCTCCTTCCACTATAGTTTACCGTCCCTCCCCCCATAGTGTGCAAATATATAGCCCACAATATATTTCTACCATGAGTTTTTCTGTTTCTTGATTTCTTCAGCCTTGATTCAATTTACGGGTATGAAGTTGAAACAAGAGTGACGGGCAAAATACACGAAAAATATATAATTTGGGCTGTGTATTTGCACATTGGGGGGAAATTTTGCTGCTCAAGAACCTCAAATGTTTATTAAACCCTTACTCTGTTTTGATTTTAAACTCTTTCATTTTAAAATATTATTGTTTTTTAAATTCCTCCCTTTGTCAGTGCTGAAGACCCCTTGTTCCCCTTTTCATCTTATTGGTCAAGACTAGATCTTTTACACAGAAGAAATGCGGAAAAGCCTCTTTTTTAGAAGGAAAACTTTTGCAACAGCAGATATATATCCTGTATTAATATTCATTTCTTGAATAAGGAAGTACTCTTAACTGTACTTTTTCTTTTAATACAGAGTCTAAAACTTAATCAACAAGAGTCTAAACCAGTTTAATCAATCCATGATTGTTTATTGGGAATTGGAAAGGAGAAGCTCAAAGCAACAGATACTTTATTTTTACAGATTCACAGATAAATTTAGTTCGTCATAAAACATTGTTTTCTGTCAAAACTTAGAAGAGTCAACACTTTGAGCAGTTTTGATGATTCATCGAGCCTGCCTGCTCAAAACTTAAAAACTTCAAATATCTATGCCTTGTTTGCTGCTCCAGTAATCTGTAGACCATTCCAAGTTCCTTAGAGGAAGCAAGAAAGGTTCCAGGGGCGTATCTAGGATATTCTTTAGAAGGGAACAAAAAAGCTTTATGAATATCATCAAAGATTTACTTATATTCCTTTTGTTACTTATTACAAGTTAAACATTGGGGGGGGGGTTCAAACCCGGTAGCCCCCTTTCCTCTGGATACGGCCTTGGTTTTTTTCCAGAGCCGATTCTCTATTTTATTTGGAGTAGTTTTAACTATGCTAATCCATTGTTGGTTCTAAAACGAACTTTTTTTTCGTACATAGTCAGACTCGTAATTAAAGGACCTCTAAGGACCGCTCTTTGCCTGAAACATTATAATTTATGGAATTCCCTTCGTATTTCCTTTAATTTTCATATTTATCAGAATTTTTATTGACCCCCCCCTCTCAGAACAAGGTTCTGCACGTGTGCCGCTCTAGCAAATGCTCTCTAGAAGCATAGAGACGTCCAACATCGCCCTGAGGCAAAAATTAAACGGATCCTAAAACAATTTATTTAGAAAACTGCATCCACTTTTAATGGCTTGTATGCTGTTATTATTTGTGGGTTTGCTCTTATGTTGCCGGCCCTATCAAGGTGATAAATATTCAATCATGCAAGGCCATGTGTAATGTTTATTACATCGTATTAGGCAACGGGCCAAATTGCAAATTACTTTCGCATGAGAAAATTTGCTCATAACCTCTAAAAGAAGTAGGAGAGTAACAAAATTCAGAATTCGCGTTCTTCTGGGATTAACTTGGGACACTTCCAATTACAGAGCAAAAATGGGTTTCTCCTCTAATGTGAGTTGTGATGTCCAGAAATCGTAATTGGATTTAGTGAGCCAAGACATTTCCAACTCTGGCTTTCAGCCGCATCAATCTAATTTCATTTGGGAGTTTCAGTCATGGCCCTTGGGTATTAAATGTTTATTACTAGTCTCAAACAGGGTTTTTAGCTGGCGCACGTGCAGGATATTTTTTTTTCGTTGTCGGGGAATTTCTTGTCTGTGATGGTACACAACTTAAAAAAGAAAACAAAAAACGGGAAAATTATACTGAAAATTTAGGAAAATTCATAAGAGTTGTGACATAATAGAAAAAAGAAACCCTTGTACTCTTACCCCCTCTCCCCACTTACGTTTTTATCTGGTTTCAAGTCGAGAATAGTCACTTGTCTGTGCAATCACTGTAGCCTATGTGGAAAACAGGAATGTAAGGACGGGGGAATGTTTGGATTTTTGTCTTCCTGAAATCTCGAAATATTAATCCTCGTTTTTTTTCAAAAGATGGGCTTCCCCCTCCAATCTTCCGAAATAAATTCCCACATTCATGTCTGATGCTGCGTACGCTGTGCTGCATGACACCTATGCTGTGTGCTAGTATTCTAGAGAAACTCTTATTCTCTACTATTTGTGTGTAAAGTCGCGTTATAATATTCGCATGACTGAGGACCTAGAAGAGTGTCGGTAACAAAGACGCCGCCACGAAATACGTCGGGGGGGCAGTTTTTTAGTGAATAGGTGTGACGGTAGTAAATAAAAGCAAATACAGACGTAGACGGTATAAAAGCTGTCAATAGGTAATAATATCTTAATGAAAAAAATATGATTAGATTTTAAATAGATTTAAGGTCTATAGGGCACAAAATACAGGGGCCTCCTTGTCTCAGAGTGTAGTTATTTACTGTCTTTTGTATCCTCATTTTCCCCACTCTGGCCTTTTCCTGAAGGTGCCAAGGATAAGTAGCCCATGTTCAAACCGTTCTGTGTCTAAAGAACCTTGTAATGAATCATATTGAAATTGGTTTTGCATACCTGAGAACTTCAAAAAAAGAAGAGGAAATTACGAAATCTATTATTTACACGCTTCAAGACAAAAAAATGATGATAGGGCGATGCCCCTCTCCTAAAAATAAGTTGCGATCTTCATTTTGAAATTTAATTCATGTAATTATGGTATTTCCGGCTTGGAAGAAAATGATTTGGACCATAGTAAGACTTGTCCGACAAAAGGATGATTATAGTTGTATGGTTTTCGGTAACCTTGCTCTAACAGTAATAGGTTGGTAAATTTCAAGAACTCAAAGATATGCGGAACTAATTAAGAACATTCAAGTTATTATATAAAACGAGTCATCAGTAGCTCTGACGAAGCATGCATGTCTTTTTTTGAAATAATTGGCGTTGCTTTACTTAGAAACAATTTACTCCGTAGTTATTGATCCCGGGAGTTCAATGTTAAGCGTCAGCCTTCTCAGTAATGAATTTAACATTTATTCTAATGAGGGTAGAATTCAGCTTGAATTCTCCCCTTGTATTGCTGGTCATGGCAATCTTCTCTCAATGAAATAAAATCAATATAGCCGCCTAAAAATCCACATTTTTTCGTGTTTCACCCGCCTTCCTCTTGTAAAATTAGCCCCCTTAGGGTTTTAAAATAAATACAGAGTATTTTCTTCTATAATTGAAGAAAAAAGAAGATACCCTCCCACATACATTTAAAAAAATAGCTTGTATCCGCATAAAAAAAATCTTTGCCCCCTCCCTTGCATTTTCGTAAATTGTTGCGCCTGAGCCATAAAATAATGACGAAGGATAAAACCCAATAATGTAAACATAAATTCAAAGGATTTGTGTCTATTTTAGAAGAAACTGGGCTTCTTTTCTCCATGGACTTAGATTTCATCGAAATTTAACTTAGTAGTGGGCTTATATTGCTGTTTACTACATTACAGCTACTTATTTTAATGAAGAAAATGCTGAAGCTAAAACAATCCTACCTGTCAGCAGATATGTGTTGTTACGTGTCTCAGTTTATTCAGTGTCTCTCTCATCCTGTTTTAGCCCCGATCACAGGCGAAGAAATCATTCTGTAGCTCTACATCGTCGATAATTTGCAGCAATGGCGTTTGCACGAATTTGTTGCCGTGGGGATAAAAAAAATGGTAGTTTGAATAGTAAATCACAAGAAATTGGGAAACATGTTGGATTCTGGGAGGGGAACAGAGCCCCCCCCCCTACGGACGTCTATGCTCAACATTATCGATATTTATATATTCATAAGCTCTAAAATGTATAAACTATCGATGCTCTTACGAATATATACCATTCTTTTTAATTATATGAGACAAAATGGTGGAGACACTGGGGCAACTTCAAGTTCTTTCCTATAGAGAATCTATGGGTTCAAATTTTCTTCCACCGCAATTGTCATTTTCAACATTGAATAAGCTTATATTTATTTTTCTGTTACTTCAAATTATTATGTAGCTCTTTGTAAATTCGAATCTCCCTCCCCCGAAACAAAGCTTTACTCGCAATCGGTAATTAAAAGGTTATAATTTATTTTGTTATACTGTGGAACGGGTTACCGACCATAGTCGGTCAAATAGGATGCAGGACGAACTTGCATCAACGGGTCAAAGGAGATTCGTCCCGGTTTTCAACTTGACGGAGGGTTTTTCCAACAAACCAATCAGCTCGTTTAAATCCTTTACTATTCCCTTGTAATAGCTTTTATACCAACAGAAAACAATTTTTTTTGGATATATGTATATATATATATATATATATATATATATATATATATATATATATATATATATATATATATATATATATATATATATATATATATATATATATATATATATATATATATATATTCGTATACTGGACTACCTTTGGGTATTTAAATTTTTTTCATCTAACAGCGCTTCTAAAGGAAGCTTTGATACTATTACTTTTTTTTCGTATAAAACAGAAATGCCGGGATCAGAAGATCAGGGACGTTCTCAGGGGGGAGGGGGGAGAGTGCTTTGCCAGAGTTTCCCTGCATAGGTGTTGGAAAATATTGCCTGTGTTTGCTTTTAAGGTACGCTGGGATAAAAACATGTTACCCGTTTTCTCTTATGTTTGTTTTAGAAAAAAAACTTTTTAGGAAAAGGCAGTTAATTTAACATGCTTTTTGCAGGATCCAAAATTTAATATTTGAAACGTAATTGTATTTAATATGAATTTGATTCCAAACTCAGAAAAAAACATGTCACCGTCCGTTATTTGGTATCACCGTCCCACGGTTATTGTCTTTTTTTTCCTTTCTTACCTCTCCGCTGGATAATTTATATTTTTGAAATCACATAGGAAAACAATGAATGCGTGATTTCAAAAAGCAATAACCGATTCCAAATTTTCTAAATATATTTCTCACCACATCTACAGTCAGTTCTGCTTCTTTTTATTCTCACACTTAATATAATCTGAAGACAATAAAAAAATATTGGCTACGCGCAGACTCTTCGATCTTTTCGTTCAGCAAGAAAAGAAGCAAAGATGCTCTTTTTCTTGTAGAAACTGATGTTACACCTACAGCAGCCGGTGACAGGGTATCAACATCTAAATTTCATATACTTACATTTTTTCCAAAATTTATTTTCCTAATTTATTACTCCAATGTCTCTTCCTATTGGTCGCCTTATTCCAGGTAATGTATTGTTATTTTTTGTCATCTGTTAATCTGAGATGAAGACAAAAAAAAGTTTAGTTGCGCACGGACTCTTCGATCTTCTCGTTCAGCAAGCAAGAAGCAAAGGCTGTCAGAAAATTCTAATCCATCAATTTGTCTTTTATATTATTCAGCTTCATACTGTATAAAGGAAGCAGAGAACCATATTGGATTGATGTAACCACGAGTATTTTACTATATAATAATTGAAGGATGTACAGTAGCATGTAATATCTCATATTGGGAGGGGGCTTCAATCCTGAATCAAGAAACGGAAATTATGAGTTACTTGAGGAATAAATTAATTTGGATTCTTGTTTCAGTAAAATCACCAAGTTTAGACTTTAGACTGACTGAAGTCCATGATAATGGTGAACAACTTCTAAATTTCTGCTTCCGCTGTTGCCAAATTTTCTGACTCACTGATTATTGGGATAGGTTAGAAGTAGACATACCTTTAGAATCAAAATTTCATCCTGAATTCATAACACTTGACTGGGTAGAGAATTTAATGTGGCGAAACCCTATAGGCAAGTGTATTCTCCTGATGAGCCCTTGTGTTGGGTTGTTGCCTCTGAATTATTTGTCTTTATTGTTTCTATTGTTTGGTAAATGACGACTTATACTTATTGACGACATGACTGCCTTTCCATGGATTATTCTTTATGGTTGATTGTGTATGGCTATGCTGTTTGACCTATGTGGTTGTATGGATGAGTAGGGTTAAGGCCTCATTCAAGTGCTGGTCTATATTTATCACTAACTAGCTGTTGGGGTGGCGCTTCGCGCCACCCCAACACCTAGTTGGTGGGGGCGCTTTGCGCCCCCAAAGCCCCCCCGCGCGTGTAAGTCGTTACGCGCCATTGTAGTTCTGTCCCTGTGTCCCACCTGTGAATATAGATAGATTTATATATGTGTTTCAAACTACGTAAAAATTGCGAATATACAACATTCTTGGCTTTCCCACTACTGGGAGCTTTCCGTTTCCAATTGCCAGCAATTGATCTGAAGATGTTTGACCAGAGTCATCGTTTTGCAATCGGACACGCATATTTGTAGTTAATTTTAATATTTTTACGTGTGCCCATAAATTAGAATTTTTCAGGCAAGCATTCATTTCGTCAGCAGGAGTTAAACTACGTAAAAATTGCGAATATACAACATTCTTGACTTTCCCATTGTCTGTGCATATACAAAGCCGTATGTACTAATAATGACGTCATATGCAAACGCTCTTTTTACAAACAAACAAACATGCATACACACAACTCGTTTTTATATAGATAGATAGATAGATAGATACAATACAAATTAACTGAGTAAAACTTGCGAATATACAACATTCTTCGCTGTCAAATTGTCGCTACATATAAATAGATTGTCAGGTTTACCGACCCTCGAACATGCAACGTACAATTGTCCATGGGAAAAACAATCAGTATTAAGATCTATACCACATTTTTCTAATGATTGACCTTGAGCTTTGTTAATGGTGATTGCAAATGCTAATCGAATTGGGAATTGCAATCTTTTAAATTGAAAAGGCAGATCC
Organism: Artemia franciscana; assembly: GCF_032884065.1. Classification (NCBI taxonomy): domain Eukaryota; kingdom Metazoa; phylum Arthropoda; class Branchiopoda; order Anostraca; family Artemiidae; genus Artemia; species Artemia franciscana. The sequence goes on from NC_088870.1 coordinate 42,573,566, forward strand.
GTTGGAATCATGGGAATGCGAGGAATAAGAACAGCCTCACCCTCAAAAGGCCCTGTCAAGATTGTGGCCTCTATTAAGTTTTCCATTGTTTTTTTTTACGGCAAGTCGCGTGCCATTGCAAAGCTTTGGTGGGTTGATATTTCTTAAAAGTATTATTGGTACGCCTATTTTTAGTTGCAGCACGTGCGGTGGAAACCCTGAAAGATCTATGGAATTTAAAAATTCAGATGGATAATTAACCGCTTCATTTGGTTCCAAAACTGTGTCGACTGACTTGTAAAGGACTGCCTGGTCTCGAATCTTGGTCAAAACAATATTGTTGATTTCGTGGACGTCTATATTTTTGGGTGCGAGAATCGCTCTTTCACTTAGCCATTTATTATTTTTATAATTTTTTAGAATATTCGGAAATACTTTTTCAATCAATTCATTTTTGGACGTCACTAAATTACAGAAATCAGCAGGTAGTTGTATACGTCCTGAAATTGAGTCTACTGGGAGCTCTCCGTTTCCAATTGCCAGCAATTGATCTGAAAATGTTTGACCAGAGTCATCGTTTTGCAATCGGACACGCATATTTGTAGTTAATTTTAATATTTTTACGTGTGCCCATAAATTAGAATTTTTCAGGCAAGCATTCATTTCGTCTGCAGGAGTTGATCTAGGTATTATAGGTAATGTTTGCCTGAAATCTCCCGCAAGCAATATTAAAGTGCTGCCAAAGGGTTTCGACTTCCCTCTCCAATCTTTCAAGCATTGATCCAGAGCCTCGAGCGATTTTATGTGTGCCATTGTGCACTCATCCCAAATAATAAGTTTGCATTGCTGCAATACTTTACCCATCCCAGATGATTTGGAAATATTGCACGTGGGAGTTTCTGTAGAATGCAAATTCAGAGGCAATTTCAAAGCGGAATGAGCAGTTCTTCCACCAGGCAGCAATGTTGCGGCTATTCCGGACGACGCAATTGCCAACGCTATATCATTTTTTGATCGAATTGATGCCAGAATCAGTTTTATCACAAACGTTTTACCAGTACCTCCTGGCGCATCCAAAAAGAAAATTTCTCCAACGTTGTTATCGACACAATGCATTATCGTATCATAAATGTCTTTTTGTTCCGACGTTAACTTGGAAATGTTATTTTGTACATACGACAATAGATCACTCGTACTGTAACGTTGTTCACGATCCAGTTCTACACATGTCGAAACAGCAGCGATACGGTTTGGTGAAGGCATTCCCAAATCCTGAAAAGGTTTGTTTGCCATACGTACGCACAAATCTTCTATAATAACTAAAGTGTAGTTATAAATTTCTGATGTAAAATCAAAAGTCATATCTGACGTCTCTAACTGTTTTCGATGGAGTATATCTTCGGACATTTTTTATTTATATTTTTCCCATAACTCTGTAGGAGCTTATGGAGAGCAAGTTGTTAAAATGATGCCAAACAATGCACGAATTTGTCTTGGGGTTGACGTTTCGCACGCGTCATTGATGCAGTTATCCCAGTGTTGGTCATTCTCCAATAAATTCAGAGCTTGGCATGCACTACGGTAATTGTCATGTATAGTACCGTTTACAGTTCTCAAATACTCAAAGGATGTCGGACCGGGTACATTCACCAAAAGCAGGCGTAGAAAGAAGCATTCATGTTGATTGGGGTGAACGGTGTAGAGTCTTCCTATCGTGGTATCTTTGAAGATGGTAGGTTGGCCGTCGACTGACTGGCTTCACTATGAAATACCTACCGCCGAACCTTTGTTTTTTTAACTAAAATCTGGTAGGCATTGATGACCTTATCCAAGTCAAAATCCCAAACCCAATCATCATCGCTATCATTTTTAGTTTTGATATGTTTTGACTCTCGCTGTCCAGGTGGATCTTCATCTAACTGCGCGGTTTTGCGTTCTTTAGCCTCAAGCCTGTTTCCTTGCTGTTCTTTTGATTCCTCGGCACGCTTTCTTTTCTGACTTTCTCTATCAGCAGCAAGTTTTTTGGCATAGACTCTTTGAGCATCTTCATCGGCTTTTGCCATTGTAAGTTCATCAGTCATTTTAAACTTAAACATTAATAGATTTCCACGTGAACATATATGTCTTAAATATCTTTAATGACGTCACCGTCATAGCAAAAATGACAACTAACTTTATGACGTCAGTCGACACAGAAACATGACATCACCTGACAGACAGACACACAGACAGACAACTTATTTATATATATATCGATTTAGGAAAACAGTCTTCCTTTTCTCCTTCTGTCTCTTTTTTTTTTTTAATGTGTTTGTGCTGTTGCATTGGTGATTCCTCTTTTCATAATATAACATTCATTTCCGCCACGAATTTACTTTTTATCCACTCTTCCAAATGGAATCATCCTACCCTGAGTTGGATTTTCCATACGTCACTCTTTTCTTCAATTTGACTTAACGGTTAATCAAAACGATGGATAACGCATTGCGTATCTACAATTTAAGGTATATTGGGGATAATAATGGTAAAATAAATTTGCGACACAAATGAATAAGATTCCTATGATGGAAATCATACCTTATTCTAAAGGCATGTCTCTTAACTATCTCAATGATCAGTGAATGAAAAAATTACCAATTTTTCGGTTTTCTTCAAATTTCCAGAAAAGAAAATTGGATGCTCCAAAATCTCCCCCTATGTTCATGTTCATAAATATATGAACCTTAACACAAAATGAAAATTGGTAATTTATGTCATTGTCCTTTTGGAGATTCCAATTTTCTCTTGGGTGAATTCGGGGATGGTGGAAGCAAGGGGTACCCAGTTTGAAAAATCGCATACACCAGGCGGTGCGTTCCAAGCGTGACGAATACTTTGTCCAGTGAGGTGGAACGCGTGGCACATGTGGCTTTCTAAGATGTACACCAGACGAGGAATTTAGGCACCCCCTTGAGTGGAAGTACTGTACTCTGCACAAATTAGTCGTTAATAGTTGATTTAAATATTGACAGAAGTTATTTCTTCATGAAGCAAAGGGATACTACTTTTTATTTTCTCCTAAGATAGTGATAAAGCAGTATAATACAACAATCCTAGTTCGAGACTTAGAATGGGCAACGGAAGGGATGATGTTTCGTAGGATGTCGGTGCTCACAATTGCAGCACTTTAATCTGAAAAGTATGAAATTATAGTTTGTAGCTTATAAAACTCCTTATTGTACAAACAAAACAGCTGATGACTTGCAGAAAAAACAAAGGGCTCGGCCGTCCTTCATTTCAATTGGGAGTGTTACTTTTTGACAAGATGAGCATTATTGCATTATGGCTTTGCGGTAAACAAGTTATACCGGATATTACTGCTCTTCTTCTGTTTTTGCGCTAAAAGGAATAGTTTCGGCTATTACTACCGCACTAAAAGTCATGGTTAGGAATATTAGGATATTCAACTATTGTAACTTGTCATCTTATCCAAATAATTTCAAGAAAATGAATTAGGTAACTTAGCGTAGCAGATAAGAGGTTTTATTATCCTCTCTGCGAGCACAAATCAAATATGAATGATTGTTTTGGTATTCTCTGTTTGTGTCGCAGGTCGACCAGCAGGATTTTATTGCAACGCTAATTATGTTGCATTTTTCAAATTTCGGACATTCGGGATTGACTCCTTAGGTAAGCGTAAACGACGCTGGAGGGAAATACAGAAAGATTCAGGTGTAGATTAATAGTAAATAATTATATTAATTACTAGAATTAATTAAATTAATTAGATAAATTAGATTAATAATAAGATTATTACTAATAGTAATAATATTAATATTCCTTCTATGGGTACTTGAAAAGAGAAGTGTCAAATGGGAGGGGGACTTGCCTTCAATTTTATTTTGCCTCTCCCCTGGCTTCTTAAAAAGTACCATTTTCTAGTATTTTTATTGAAAAATGGGTTTTGGGTACTTCTTTAAAAAAATTGAAAAACAACAAAATTCTAACCCCCACTCCCTCGAATTCCCTTGAATTGGCTTCACTGCATGAATATAGTAATTCTTATGAATCTCGAAATGGGGAAACTTTCTGACTCAAATAATTACCATAAAATGTAAATTCGTACGGTAAAATGGTGTGTATCAAGGTCTAACCTAACTGCTCTATTCGGAAAAACCAATTAGTTAATCACGAGAAAGAATTTGCTGGGGCGTTTTCAGAGAAAAAAGAAATTAACTGTTTATTAGTCTTCTGTAAATATGCATCATTCTCATTAGAGCTAAAACAATATGAGTTGTAAGGCCAAACAGATCTGGCCCTTTGGGGGGAGAAGGTTTATCCTGTGAGTTGGGCTGAAACGTAAACCTCTCATTGTGCACAATGATATTAGTACTTCTAATATCATGATTAATCAAATTTATTTAATTGTTTGTGTCATTAAATGTCGGTCAATAGTTAATCTCAGAACTATGACTTGATACCATAAATGATTTAGAGGGAGTAGTACAGGTTACCTGGAAAGCGGAGATTATATCAGTCACTCGGTTTCCACTTCTACGAATTTTTCCGTACATCTACGGAATTCCGGCTATCAATTTCATTTTTTTTTCTTTTCGCTTTTCTTTTTTTTTGAGCAACAGGCAACTGAAAAAGCACTTAGAAAATCGAGAGCAAATGAGAGCACTTTATTTCCATCTTTCAAAGGTCTAGGGAAAAGGGAAGTGTATAATAATCTATTAAGTGGAGGTTCTCAAGGGGAAATTCTGAATATAGACTTTATTACTTAGCGTTTCCAAGCAAATACTTAGACCTATTATTTTAAAACAAATGAAAGGAATATTGTTTAACAAAAAGCTAAAATAGTGACTACCGGATAAATCAGTCGTGGAAGACTTTTAGATCGAAAATGCGATTTGCTCTAATTAGGGCTGGCGGGTAGTGGGGAATTCGTGGTTAATCCAATTCTTATTTAGAAGAAGATATTTTTTTTTGTTACTCTTCCTTCAGTTATCCCACCCCCCCAAAAAAAAGTTATCTCTAAGACTTAGCAGTAGCCTATTCTGATTAGACACGCTAGTTATATAGTAATCGTTAATCCGAAACCAACTGGCTGTAGTTGTGTTTTGTAACTATGACAATCAGCTTGAAATAAATCTAAAACTTCAGTTGATCTCTCATCGCGATTAAGACACTCCCGTCCCAAATCGTTATCCTAAAGACTACAAAATTCTGAAGGGGCTATTATAAGTTTGTTTTTCGCAACTATGAATCAGCTTGGGATAAGTCTCCGATATTACTCATAATCACTGTAATTACACCTCCTCCCCTTCTAAACACTGTCTCTAAGACTTCGTAGAATCCTGATTAAATAGGCGAAATTGTGCGTTATGATTATATAATAATAGAATCGTCCGTGGTAAAGAACTGTAAGTAAGGAGTGAGTCGGCTCAATAGTAAGTGAAACTCTAAAAAAAGAGTTTTGATAACAATTGATGGATAAAAAATAGATTTTTATGCTTATTCAAAATCTATAAAATTCATTTTATTTAATGTTACCCATCAAAAGCTATGAACCTGAGAAAATTGGCCTGATTTTCTAAAAAAGGGGGAAACACCCCCTGAAAAGTTAAGCGATCTTAGCGTATATTTCATCATCAGATACCTGCTGTATAGAAGTTGCAAGTTCCCATCTATAAAAATGTAGATATATGTTTTTTTTCCAGAAGAAAACTCACGGATGCGTGTTTATTAGTTCGTTTTTCTTTGTTTTTTTTTCTTGTTGTGATTTTATCGAACTAATTTTCCTAGAAGATTGGTAAAGTTACCAAATAGATTGCGCCACGAAAAAGTTGCGTTTTCTGCCATTTTGTGGCACAAACTATGATTTTGTCTTAAAGACGGGCAGTTTTTTTTTGGCTGTCGTTAATCAACTTCATGATTCAAGATAATTAGAAACTTCAAACTGCCTTTTCTGGAAGTTTACGCGTACTAGACGCGAGGGTTTCAAGTTGAGATACTCTTAAAAGTAGAATTGTTCCATGAAATTATGATTGGAAATATGACAAAAAAAAGGAAATATTATGACTGGAAACTTTGGTGCAAAATATGATTAGATTCAAGGCCGTATCCAGAGGTTGGGGTTAGAGGGTTTGACCCCCCTTGAAATGTTGGTCCGACTCGTAAAAGCGTTACAAAAATAAATATAAAAATTGTGGATACGTTTTAATGTTTTTTGAACCCCCCCCCCCTCAAAAAAAAATAAAGTTTTACTTCCCCTCCCTCCTCCCGAAAAGAAATCCCAGATACGACCCTGATTACATTGAACCCTTTTTGAATTGACAGTTATTGTAAATAAAACAGTGATTGCCATCATTTTTTTTTGTTTCACAAATTTTTCATTGGGTATATCTGCTGTTTCGTGTTCAGTAAAAGAATTGGTTGCAGGAATCATGGTCATCGTGCTTGAGAATTAAAGGTCCTCTAAACAGCTATACAATCACGTAGTATTTGGCCTCAAGGTTTAGCGTAACGTTTGTAACTATAACTTGAAACTGGTCATTTAAAAAGTTCATGATGGCATTTAATGATTTGACTATGCAATAATTATAAACCAGTTTCCTGGTTAAGTTACTATTAGCCTTCTGTGATAGTGAACATAACCGAGAGCGAAATTAGTTAAATAGCCTTTAAATTCTGTTACTCAATTGTGATTTGATGTTCATTTTTCAATAACTGTTTTATAAGATAAAAGAGGCGGTATTGGGGGAGGGACAGAGGAGACACTTGCCCGAGTGCAAAATTTTACCTTGCCTTAGACCATAATTGCTCCAGGGCCAGGTTTGGCACATAGGGCGTCAATAAATCCTCGCCAGACGTCCTGGAGCGGAGCAGCAGCCGTGATGCCCTCCCACTGTGGTTGTAACGACAGTCAGCACTCCGCAGATATCGGTCGTACTGTCGTCGGAGGGTGTGTTTCAGTTGCCCTCTTTTTCGCCCACCTTCGGGTTGCTTCTCGTAGACAGCATTTGGACATTCGGAGGACATGATCAAGATAGGTGCATCTTCTCTGCTTCAGGAGATCAGTGACTGGCGGTTGACCTGTTCATCTGCGGGTCACTGCGTTCGTGACCCTGTCCAGCCACAAAACGTTAAGGACTCTTCTGAGGCAGACATTTTTTTCAAATGTTAAAATGCGTTTTTCGAGCTGGATATTCAGCTTCCAGCATTCACTTATAAAAAGGAGAATGGACATGACGTTGCTATTCAAAAGTCGGAGCTTTAGACGCAAAGAGTATTTTTTGTTGAATGCCGATGTTGCTTGTCCAATTCTCCTTTTTATCTCTTTGACTATTCTACCATCATATTCGATCCAACTTTCAACATATTGGGACTGCTGAACTTGTTCAATCCTTTTTCCCTTGCTTTTAAGGATCAAAGGTGAGTTGGATGCGGCCATGCTCTTTTATTTATAAACATTTACTATTAATCCCACTTTCTCAGCCTTGTCCGCTATGGTGCAAGTATTAGGTGCAAAACGTTGCTTCGCCTCTTCTAGAAGTACTACGTCGTCTGCGAAGTCTAAGTCTGTGAGCTGCTGACCGCTGACTTTTACACCAAAGGTTTATGCTTGCCGTAGGAGATAATCCGATACTAGGACAAAATAGGAACGGGGATAACACACATCCTTGTTTCACCCCAGAGAGAATCTTAAGGAATCATGTCTCCTTATATTTCGTTCTGACACAACATTCGTTGTCTTCATAGAGGACCATTATAATAGGGACTACTTTATTAGGTACTCCCTAAAATTTCGAAATCTTCCATAAAACATCACGGTCGAGGGAGTCGAACACTTTTTCAAAATCAATGAAAAGCAGATTAAGTTTTTTATTCCATTCTCTTGACTTTTCCACCATTAGTCGGAGGATAAAAGTAAGGTCAGAACATGATCTACCGAGCCGGAACCCATGTTGTTCTTCCCTTAGATGTGAGCGGAGCTGATCTAAAACGCTGCAATATAATTGTGGCCAAGAGTTAACTTGGCACTGAAGTCAGGTTGACCCCCCTTTAGTTGTCAGAATTAAGAGCATCTACCTTCTTAAACAGTTTGACTAGAATACCTCTAGGCCAATCACGTCAGACCTTTCCCCTGCTCCAAACTTCTATTAGGAGAGTAGTCAACACATCTAAACAGGCTCGAAAGAATGTCTTTAGCATCTCAGCCGTTATCCCAACGACTCCCTATGCGCAGTGTGTTGTTTGGTGTGGGGTTTGAGATATATCGGACCACCAAACTTTAACTTCACTTAGGACAAGTATATCCAGACAATACTGCTTCATTTATTTGAGAACTTGTTTGGTTCTTGAAGTCTGGATTCTCGTCATCAGGGAGGCTGAAGTGTCCGATGCTGTTGTTGACGTTTCAATTGCAGTTATTTTTCCCCAGGGGTGGTCCCACTGGGTCCAGGCGTGGGTTGCAAACCCTCAGCCCAATCATTCTCCTTTTTCCAGGCTTGGGATCGGCTATTATACACAAATGCGTATACATAATAGGGAGAGTTAAAAATTTAGGGGCACAAAATTTCAAAGGAATAATCCAACGGTTATAATCATTTTATAATTATAAAATTATATTCATAAGATCGAGAGAACAGTTAATAAATGCAAATAATTATCAATTAATTAATAACAAAAAAATAATTAAATACCCTAAAATTAATTATTAATTAATTGACAAATGGAAAATAATTTTGCTTATAAATGAAAATTTTGCTAAAACTTGGCCTGAAAATTTTGTGGGAGACGGGTGGGGTTCGGCACTAATCAAGATTTTGCCCCTTGCCCAAGAAATGCCAGAACCACCACTGTATGCTAATAACTGAATACAGATTAAACGGATTTCTGTCACTCAAGACCACCATCCTGAAGTGGAAGCAAGTGCTGTTCAGCCAGGATTTAAATGGGAGTATTTCCCAACAGGGACTTAAATTCATGAAAATTTGTGAGAGCATAGGCCTATTGTATTTTTCAAAATCTTAAGGATGGAGAAATTTAGTTGTTATTTCAGTTCTTTTCAATGCAAGTACCAAAATTAATAAAGTAAAAAAAAATTTTAATAAATGAAAATTTTGTTAAAACTTGGCCTGAAAATTTTGTAGAAGACAGGTGGTGGTGGACGCTAATCAAGATTTTGTCCCTGGCCCAAGAGATGCCAGAACCGCCACTGTATGCTAATAACTTGATACAACATTAAATGGATTTCTGTCACTCAAGACCACCATCCTGAAGTGGAAGCAAGTTAACCAGGATTTAAATGGGATTATTTCCCACCAGGGGCTTAAATTCACGAAAATTTGAGAGCTCGTATTGCATTCTCCAGAATCTTGATGATGGGGGAATTTAGTTGTTATTTCAGGTTCTTTTCAATGCAAAACCAAAAAGGTATTTTAAAGGGTAAAATAAAGGATATACATCCTCCATAGCCATTATTAAATGAAAATACCAAAAAGGGTATTTTCCAAAATATGGGGGTTTCTTATTCATTCTATCAAATATTTTTTTTTCTTTTATTATCCTCTCCCATAAGTTATTATATTCCCTCGGAAAAACTCTGAGCATGCTCTTGGTTTACCTTCACAGAGGTGGAAGAGGTGAGGGACACAATCAGAAGCAATGTTTGCCAAGTTAGATCCCCCTCGGAAAATACAGACATTTTGAGGTAAAAAGTCCTTTTTGGCATCCCCTCCTGAAAGATTTAGGGTGTGCTTTTTAGGGGTGATTGTCATTTTCTAAACATTGCGTGCAGAATCTAAACTATGGGTAAACATTGTGGAATTGAGAGAGGAGACCTGGTTGAGAGGTTTAGAGGAGACCTCATCACGGGACAGTATTTAGGAGGTTTGAGCCCCCTAGAATTTTGGCTGACTCCTAAAAGTAACAAAAATACATGTAAATAATTTTATTTGTATTTTGTAATGGTTCCCCCCCCCCTCTTTACAGAAATCTCGGATACGATCTTGCCGCGACGATTTATTAGATATCTTGGATGTTTAAACATTTTTTGATTTTCTGACAAATATATGTTGCGTAAAATGCTGCCTTTTGAATTACTGTCGACATCAGATAAGCCACTTTTCCTATAATCGGCAGAACAAGCCGACTCTTTTTATAAGTTCATCAATATTTTCTGTTTACATTCCTATCAGGCAATCCCTCAATTAGCGTCGTTAATTTATTTCTCACAATAACTACCTAATTAAAGCTGTGTTTATTCGATAAGATGCATTAATGGCATATCATTATGTAAATGAGGCGTTTCTTGCCCTAAATTGTGTTTAGGGGGAAAGAGTTATTTTTTTTTGGTTTTATGTGGGATTGAAGTTTTTCTTTCTGCTTGGCATTGTGGGCATATTAGGCCTAAAACTGAAACAGATGTGGTTTCTGCAAAATAATAATAATAACAATAATAATAATAATAATAATAATAATAATAATAATCAATAGCCTAAGTAGGCTTTTCTAATAAAGTCATTCATAAACAAGAGACAGCAAGGGGGGACAATCCTCTAAGATTGGTTCAAAGAACGTCTAAAAATAACTGAGGAAAACACATCCGAAAATTCAAGAAAGTTGGATGCTTTTTCTAGACATATCTTTTTATAACCATCATACCTAGGAATGTGCCTAGGAATTTTCGGGGGAGATAATTAATTATTTTCCTGTTTTGGGGGGATAGCAGGAAATGTTATTTGAATAAGGAGCTCCAGGAGATTCAAGGAATTTTCAGGTTCCAAGTGGGCCCCAGCCACGTGAGTCCCCCTCCTTCGTAGTTCCCAGATCGTACCGATCTACCAGAAAGAACCTTGAGGGGTTTGTATGTTAAAAGTATTTTTGTAATGGTCCGTGATCAGGGGTTTTCGGTGAATACCCATATAGAAGTAAGATACTGCAATAGTAGAACAATCGAAAATATGTGTTCTTATCTTGATTTTGGCACTATTCTCGTCAAATATTGCCGCTTGTGGTCCGTCCTTTTACCCTATTTCAATGCATCCCTTTGTGTGAAAACCATTTACTAGAATTATTGGGGAAGTTACTGAAATCGACACGTGTCTTTTTGTTAATAATTTATTGTCTGGACAGGCTATGATAAGAGAAAGATAAACAGTGATAAGTTCTCACACGGGTCGAGTGATTTTTTTTTATTGCAAGTTCAACTTTCTGATTCCTTTGGGAAACCATAATTGACTTAGAATAACAAAAAAACTTAGTGCTCCTCAGAATAAAAAAGACCCCTGTAATGGTTTTCCATTCCTATAATCTTTGCAGGAAGTATCCAATACTTCCTAGGGAAATAACAAAGGGGGTTCCCTTTGAGCAAGGCTTTGCCCAAGGGATTTCCCAGGTTAAAAACTCCAACTAGAAATAAAAAAAATTAACCTTGAATTTCTTGATCATTTCTTTTTCAATGTTTCAATCTTGATCGGTAGGGTTCATGTTGTCACCAGTTCAGCTTGGAGCTTTAATGTCGATTTTCTTAACTAGAAATTGCAGGCTATTTCCTGCATTTTTTTTTTGAAAGTAGGTTTGATATTTGAATTGCAGCAGCACTCAATTATCATTCATAGCCAACTCTCCCCGTTTCAAGTGGAAGAATCCCCTCATATAGTGCAAAAAAAAATCAGCTCTTGAACTGAAGTTACTGGTACGAAAATGTTGTTTTCTGATGTTTGTACCTGTCATTGGGGCAATATTTTGAGTCTTGATATTTAGACCTATGCCTGTCATGTTAAAAGGCTAGTTCTGGGGCAGACGATCCTGAATAGTATGTTTGTTCTATTGCTGTTGCTATTATTGTTGACAATATTTTCGCAAAATTATTATAGGCAATAACATTGCTGCTCTTGTGGCTGTTTTTTTTTTTCTAACTTAAGGTAAAATGAATTCCTCTACGGCAATTATATGTACATTTTAAACCTCAAAGTAACCGATTATCGTCAATGCTGGATAGAACATAATAAATTGAATTGAATTGTCCATCTGAAAATAAATGGGCCTATTGCATATTTTCCTAATTTAATCGGGGAGAAAAATAAGGCTTTTAAGATTTTTCCAAGAACGTTATATTTTCAAGATTTAAATGAGAAAATATCTGTCAAAATTAAAATCTATACATGAGTATTCTGGCTATATTTTGGTTGTTAGCAAGCCCAGATACCTTTACATTGTTAAATGTCTTTGAAATTAAAGGTACTGAAACACTCTTCCATTCTAATCAATATCCCTGGGACTCAAGATTTTTGGTCTTTAATGTAATGAATGGACCTCTGCTGATGTCACAGTAGATATGAATTATTCTGAGTTGCAGGGTCGTCAATCTCAGAAGCGTATAACAAAGTGTACTTTTCAAAATCTAGTGGGCAATTTCGTTGTTGTTTTTTTCATGAAAATACCGAAAAGAGTGTTATCCAATGGTAATACCAGTAAAAGATTTTTGAAAAATCCATGAGGTTATAAAACACAAAAGAGGACCACTTACCCCTTCCCCTCTCAGCCCAATTGACGCACCTGCTGCCTTTCCATTTCAGTTTTGAAAAAAAAAAAAAAAGGAGATACAGTACGTGCTTTTGTCTTGGATATGTCAGTGTGTTCCACGATATGTCGTAGGTATCCAGAATTCTTTGAACCCCCAGGCCTCCACATAATTGCATGTCTATGCCTATAATTTACGCAAAGAGAGGTATTGCATAACCTTATACAACAATAGTTCTATTGTTGTTGATTGTAAATGAACAGTAATTACTGTTATGCAATAGCAGTGTGAAAATCTACGCCTCTTTCTTTCAGAGTGCCAAATTCAGCAGGTGTGACGTAGGGGTTCTATAATATTTGATGGTTCATACAAAAATAATAATAAAAGAAATGGTTTAGCATCACGCTAGAACAAATGTTTCGTGTCAAGCCATTCTGGTCACGCCCATACGACACAGTTACTATGGGCGTTCATTTTTTGGTATTTCCAACCTGCCGTACAGTTCTTACTGTTGTATATATCTATTATAATCTTCAATCGCAAGTGGTCATAAATAATACCGTAGTTATTATTGTTCATGTACTTACTATTTTACCCCCTTCAGTTACCTTGAGACAACGTCAAATTAAAATGAGATGTTATTTACAGTCATTCGTTTTAAAAACTTTTTTCAGAGCCCAGTGTGGTTATTTTTCGAATATATATTTAGGGGCTACAAATTGCCAGGCATGTGAGTGTCCCTAGATTACCAAACCGGGCTGGCTCAGACTCCTCCACTCCAGAGGCCTGTGACCTGCCTTAAACTCTAGGTTCTTGCCTTGGATAGAAGCAAATATGTTCGTGGAGCTTTATCCCTGAAAAAATTAAAAAAATCTTTTAAAAAATTCTTTAAAGAATTTTTCTTAAAAAGAAAAATTCTTTTTAAAAAATTACTAGCTTACTCATCGCGCGTTGCTGCGGTCTTAAAGGAATTTCGAAGAAAATTCCCAGGGAATTCTCCCGTTAAAGATCCCCCCTGTATCAACAACGATCGTATTATTAAATTTAAATTTATTTGAAAACTTCCCACGTGGACTGTTCTCCCCCCCTCAAACCCCCCCCCCCCCTTTGGAAGACTCCATGGAAACCCCTTCCGACGGAAAATCCCCTCGAAAAATTTTCTCCATCACTGAGAAATTCTCCCAACAGTTCCCTCCCCCCAAAAAATCACCCCGTCAAATTTTTCCACTTATGTAGAATAACGATCGTATTTGTTAATTTAAAATTATTTCAAAATTGGGTTAGCATTATTAACTTACCTGTCAGGTGTTACAGGATAATTAATATCCAGAAAATATTAATAATATAAATGGAAACAAAAATCTAGTATTCGTGTTTAAAGGTTTCTAATTCCAGTCAGCGCGTAAATGTGTTCAGAGGGCGCTAGGGTGGGGACCAAACAATTGTTTCTAAAACCTTCGCAAGAGTTTACACTATAGCTTAAAGTTTCTTGGCGATCGGATAAACAGTGTAGGGGTGCGCACGGTCACGCAAGAATGCATTTGATTTTGTTCATATTAGATGACAAAACACATTTTTCAACTGAAAGAAAGGAGTAACATTAAAATTTAAAACGAACAGAAACTATTCAGTATATGAGCGGGGCTGTCACATCCTCAACCCTCGCTCTTTGTGCTAGAGTCTTAAAGTTGTTTAAAAATTCTTTTCATTTATAAACAACAGCCCTTGTACTTGAACAGTCTTTCTTAAAGCAATTAGACAAAAATTCAAACTTCAGCGTAAGGAGCGTGAGTTAAGAAAGAGGCAGCCTCCCCCATGTATCAAATAGTTTCTGTTCGTTTTCACTTTTAATGCTGCTACTTACTTTCAGTTGGAAAAACTTGTTTATGTTATTTAATTTCTTCCCATTTTTCAAATCATGCCAGGAAATCCCCTTCCCTCCCCCCGTCTAAAATTTTCCTTGGCAATTTTTCTCTCCATGTGTAATGCTCCCCCTAGAAAATTCCCTCCTTCCGCAGAAAATTCCATAAGATTCCTTAACGTTTTGGGGTGTTTCTCCTCTTTTTCAACAATCGCCAGTTCTTTCCAGGTTCGTAGCTTTTGATCATTAACATTAAACTTAACATTCTTTTATATATTTGCAATCATCAAAAACAGTCATTTTTTTTATGTATGTATTGTTTTCAATATTTGTTTTTTAGAGTGTCGTTTACTATTTAGGCAGCTCACTCCTTACTTTTCGTTACCACGAACTGTTTAATAAATGGACAGGCATTTGATCCAACTAATAGAAAAGCTCTAGCGAAATGTCTGTCCTTAAATAGTGCAACAGATAAGTATATTAAAGTGATAAGTGGTGTGTACGAGAATTATACTGTTGTGGTGCGGTTATAGTTGGACGAGAGTTTAGTTTTTGGTTTAGTATGGCATCAGGAGTTAAACAACGTTTAAGTGTCCCTACCCGTAGAAATTATTTTGTTCGATTTTGTCATAAGGAAGACAGCAAAGGCTGTGGAATACCAGAGTAAGTAGGGGGAATACAAGGTTCTTTTAGGCTTAGATTACCTAGTCTATCCGAGTTTCTTTGGTAAAAGTTTTAGCAAACATGTAAATTAACGTTAAGAAAATTTAGCTGCTTAAGTTGGGAATATAAGAAGACGAAAAGGTTTTAAGCAATAAGAAAATTGGCCAAGTCGATAGCTTACCTACCATGGTGCCATTATCAGTAAGAACCCATCCTTAAAGATTCTTTTTAGTTTGCTCCTCCCCTCGACCTTGAGTAGAGTATATAAAATTAAAGGAAAATTATGAAAAACATGTATATTTTTTGGAGAGTGAGTGCGACCAGAGACTCCTTTACTTTATGTCCCTTTAGGCTTATAGCCTCCTCTAAGAAAAGTGCCCGGTGCCCTGCGAATTTTTTATTACTTACCGACAGCCTCAATTGCAAAACATGGATTGGAATTGTCTTTCTTTCTTGGGATACAGCGCGTAAGGTCTTTTATGGCCCAATACAACACAAAAATTCAGCTTACAATTTTCATTGTCCATTTAATATTTCCCAACCTTTCCAAAATTCTAACCCTTGTATCTCCGACTTTGTCTGAAAAATTAAGTTTGGTCCTCCTACGCTTATCCAGGAACGTGCGACTAAAAGCAGTAGCAAATTTCCCCGTTCCAACCTCGCCTTCCATCTAAGCTTAACATGACGTGTTTCCACTAAAATCCTCGTCTATATTTTCATGGAATATTAATGCTTTGGTTAATAGACAATACAGAAAGTGTGAAGCAAGCTAGGACAATATCTTGCAGAGGAAATAAATTTTATTCCCCACACGTATTGCCCGGGGATGTTTTCGAGAAAGAGATCAATAGGTAAGTTCGGTAGATTAGTGCGCTGTTGCTGCTGGCTTTCTGATTTTAATGATGTCCAAAAATAATCAACGAAACTTTTTTTTAGCCATGGTAACAGTTGTGGAGACAGAGCAGTTGTTTAGACCATAGAATCATTCCCCTCCAGAATCTTGAAAAATTCCTGGAAATACGTACTTTTTTAAAGTAGCGTTTATAATAGCTACTTGAAACTCGTCTCCTTAGCTGAATCGCAGAAAAACATGAGAGTTTTCTTGTAAAAACTGTGGTGACTCCAGGGCCATATCCAGAATTTTTATTCGGAGGGGGGGCACAGAAAACTTTGAAAAGCGCATAAAAAATGTGTTTTACGGATTTACATTACGTTTTTACGGTATTTGCCTAGAGAAATAACTGGAGAGAAGAAAACATGTTAAGAAAACAATTCTTATTTCTTAACAACACATTTTGCATGCAGCCTTGCTGTACTTTACCCCCTCCCCCACTCTCATGTGCAAATATATGGCCTAAATTATAAATTTATCTTAATGCGTCTCAGGTGTTTCAGTACTTCTAGTTGTAAGTTGAATCAATTGTGACGAAACAAAAACTGGAAAAACAAGTTAGTGGTGGTAGAATACATTGAACATATATACTTTGGACTATATATTTGCACATTGGGGCTGGGGATAAAGTATAGCGAGGCTGCATGGAAATTGTGTTAACTATGATTATTCTGTATATTATGAAGTAAGAATTGTTTTCTTAACATGTTTCCTTCTCTCCAGTTTTTTCTCTAGGCAAATACTGTTTTTACGAGTCGGACAGATAACTATCATTTTTTTGGAGGGGGGTACAAAACCCCTCCCCTGAATATGGCCTTGCGTGATTCAAAAACATTTCCTTCTTTTTACTGGCTTTACATTTCTTGTAAAAGAGCCAATAAAGTTTTCTAAATGTTTTAACCCCCATTCCTTTATAAAAATACATTATCAGACCCTCATGAAAAGCAACGTCATATTAAGAGCGATCCCTTGTTAATAATTGACTTAGGCTAAAATTATTGTAGCCGCAACTCTAAAATGCTTAAGAATCAAGCCCAATTTTTATGCTGATTCCTAATAATAAAGAATTAGAATTAATGTGAAATTTGACAGTTAAATTTTACATCCCTTTTATCGGCGAGCTCGTCAGCCAAAGCTGGTGACACTACAGGGAGCTCTTAATGTAGCTAAATTGCTCATATGGTAATTTCTTTGAGCTGATTTTCTTTTATTTTTTCCTATGAGGTATGCAAGAACATTTTTAGGGACTGGTCTTTCATTAGCTCTAAAACAAAGTTCTGCTCCATTTAATCAAAAAAAAAAAAAAATCTACACGTTCTGTTGATGCAAGTTTTAATCAATAATTCTGTAACCAGCAGAAAACGCGAGAAGTGTCGGCTTTTAGTTTTCGGTTATTTATTTAGATTTTGTAATAGCCTCAGTCAATTCTACGTAGTTGGCCAGACAAATCAAAAAAAGTTTTTAATGGACAACACAGGTTGATCCGTCAAGGTTCCCTGTAACCTTAAGTTTGAAGTTATTTATGAATAACTTTTAGCATAAGAACATTTGTGTCGTTTTATAAAAAAAAATCAACTTATCTCCGGAAATTGATGCAATAGCGGTGAACTTACAGACAATTCATCACAATCATCATTTTATTCATAACTCGTCACAAAAAAAAATGGACAGAGTCCAGAAAAAGACAGAGTAAAAATCAAGAAAAAGAAAAAAGAGGAATAAAAAAGATACTTTGAAAACTACGAACAAGGGACAAACAGAAATGATAAAAATGGGAAGACTTCTGGCAATCAGTAGAAAAATGGGATATGCTTCTCAATAACCACAGCTGGGTTTACCAATTGATACTTTCTCTGCAGAAAAGAGTTATTTGTTCATGTTGGCGTTTCCATTAAATGCTCTGCAAATTTTAAATAAAGGTGATGAACTTGCTTTCTTTAACCACAGTTAAAAAATAGACCAAACATGAGCAACAGCAAGAAGGTGAGGCAACTGTTAAGCTATTATATAATTGGGAACGGTGAACTTTACTCAGATACAAAACGTATTAAGCCAGGAATGTATACGCAACCCGAATCTTTCTACCATAACGTTTTGGTGCCAGGTTTACAGTTTCTTTCAGATTTGCTCCAATAGGCATCCCCATGTAAGTAGTAAGGCTTCTGACAAAAAGAACTTCAGAACCGAATAGACTTATTGAATTTCTATTTCCTTTATAGTTAAAATGGTAGAACAACTGTTTTATCAGTATTAAAACCCAATATACTCAAACTCTTGCTGGAGAAGCTCAAAAGACAATGATTATCCTTGGAAAGTGCAGGAAAGGTTCACTAATTCATTCACAAACGCAACTAACGAGAGATCCACTCCTCTGAAGATAAATGTACGGTTTAACTTATCTCGAGGACCAGTAACACAATTGTTAAACGAAAGTGGAAAAGTCAAAGCTCCTTGGCGTACACCTTTCAGGATTCGAAATATCAGACTGCCATCCTTAATTCCGGCTTTCAGATTTCTAAACATATATCTTGAACATTAATTACCGCAGCATCAGTAACTTTCATAAGGACCTTAAGCAGAACCTGCGAAAATACACACGTGTCAAAAGCTCTTGAGACATCGAGTGCATATAAGATTAAGAAATCGCCTCTGTCTTCAATATCCTTAAGCACACTTGTTAATAGAAAGAGAACGTGCTCTCTTCCTAAGGCGGGAGGAATATCTCTTGAATGGGCCTTAACGACTGAGAGTACGCGAGAATTTCAGGCCAAAAAATAAATTTTCGAAAGCCCTTCCTCCCTTAAAATAAGGATAACGATTCTTTGCATTTATGTTTACTTTTCCACACTAGTGATGGTTCTTGGTTGTGTGAACTTGAACATGTTGCGAACTAAGTTCATTTTTTGATTCGAGAAATGTCATAGTATTATGTGCAATCAACCTTTAAACTTCCCTTAAAAAAAAAAAAAACTTACTTCCATAAATTTAAGCATGTTGCAATGGCTACATTTAGGTTCTACTCCCAATTTTGAAAAGTTTTCTGGAGAGAAAAGCAGTTGTGCAATGAATCAGAAAGATATGTAGATGGGAGAAGAGATTTCAAAATCAGGAGTTAGTTTCCTAACTCCTGATATCACGTTTCACTTGTACTGAAAAAAGAATATATGGGTGGTTTTTCGTATTCTCATCTAGCCTACTGACCACCTTGTGCAAAATAATCGGGTTTTTGTGCTGTCTGCACATATCATGCTTAAGATTAGAGAATATATTTTGTTTTAAGTATACAAATGGGTTGAGTGAAATAGGCTGAGACAAATGTCATCAAATGCTCGTTTTGTTATTTTTGGGTTATAAGCAACGACATTCACAACATTTTAATTGTCAAATCTACTCTTACACTCTAAATTCTTAAAACCTCTAAAATAAGCTGATTCGTCTTTAGGTTGGCTTACTTCCATTTCAAAATCTTGAAACCAAATGTATGGCGAGAAGAGCGAAGCACGGATTTTATAAAAGGCTGCAAACTTGTAGTAGACTATCCTCAGAGAGGAATAAGTTAGGGCTGGTGCAAGGTAGGTATCAGGGTAGGCAGTGGTATCAACTCAAGGAATTGTAAGGGGGAGGATAAAATGTAGTTTTGTAAAATTTAGGGAGAGCAATCTTATTCTTTTTTTTTCTTCAATGAAAACACACAAAGAGGGATTTTCCAATTAAAATACCCTCTAGATGAGAGGAAGGGGCAAAGACATTTAAGAGTTGGACGATTAAAAAAAATCATGGGGGAAGGGTAATAAAATCCCCCCTCTCCAAGAAATGACGCTCCTGAAGTTAGGTCTAGGAGACTTTTATCTTCAAACGCTGTTTGAGTGCTGCCCTTGGAAGCCAAGGCGCAGATTGTTTTTTCCAATGTTTGAGAGAGCAGTTCTAATCAATGGTGAGATTCTGATAGCCACGATAATTACAAAGGTCATGGGCAGCTTTGAAGAATGGGTGTTTCGAAATATTGAAGGAAATATGCTAGATTTTTTCCAGATAAAGTGCCACTTGAAAGACCATGTGTCAAACAATAAATTGTACAAAAAAGTTGTTATATTCTTACTTTCTAGGGCTGCAATGAAAGAAAGAAGGGGGAAAAAAACGAGGACGTTCTCGAGTGAGGTGGATAGTGGTCACAAGCAAGAATTTAAGGAAGTAGTAGCTTCATGGGAGGGAGTTAAGCTTTGAAGAGTTCTGTGGGAGGGGGCACGTGCAGCTGTTTTGTTTTTAGGTGGTTTGTTGGTGTTATAATCTGATAATAGTGGTAATAGTAGAATCTGAACATTCTAGATAATCCTTTTGTAAAAAAAAAAATACATATCATTTCAAATGTTATAATATACAGTGGAAAACATAAGATTTATTGCAAAATATACGAGTATACTTTTAATGTGTATTTGCAGAATGGGTACTTGTGTGATGCACCCCCTGTTTAATGTTCTTCATCTAATTAGAACCTTGGAGCCATCATTTTGGGATCAAATTATGATGAATATATAATACTTTATTAACAAAATTATGGGAAATCCCAAAATCCAAAATTTAGTGAAATTCCAAGGTTCTAATTAGATGAAGAATATTAGGTAGGATGTATATCATACAAGTACCGCAAACTGTTTAAGGATAAATCTAGTTTCAATTCTTAGTTTGTAAACGAATGTGACGAATATACAAATTGCTTGGCAATTATTATTAATCTAATGTAATGGATAATAGCCTTTAATGTAACAGAAGCAGATTATTTTTGCTGTTGATATTTCCTCCGTATTCTTCCCTAATCATCATCAGTCATCAGTCATTTTATTCATACTAGAACATTTCAACGATGCTAATAATTGTTATGCCCTCAAAAACTTTGATGATATAAAGAATAATGATAATTTACAACAAATGTAGTTTGTTGTAAAAAAAAAAAAATGTACACACTAGTATAAATACACCAACAAAAGAAAAATAAACGCAAATTCGACGTTCAAAGTGAATGAAAACTGACACCCAAAAAGAGTAATTTTCATTCTTCCGCACCTCTCTGAGGCATAAAAGAGTACATTTCAAACGAAAAGTGTGCAATTTGGTAACCCTGTTCCTTGGGATAATTACACTTCTGAAGAAGTTGCCAACTACTGACGTTCAAAGTGAATGAAAACTAACTCCCAAAAAGAGTAATTTTCACTCTTCCGCACCCCTCTGAAGTAAAAAGAGTGCATTTTACACAAAGAGTGTGCAAGTTGGCAACCATGCCTTGGAGGTTTAGCCTCCTGGCTATTAACTATTAATTTGGTAATATTCGCGAATCTACTAAAAATATTACGCCCATTGGCTTCTTTCTTTTAAATCTGCCATCCTGTATTGAAATTACAGTAGAAAACATGATTTGCATTAATATTTCCATATTCACTGTAATATTCCATATAATTTGCCTGTTTTGGTGGATTCATCCCATCTCTTTTTGCCCTCATCTGTATACAAAAAGGATATCCCGAATTATCTGTTTGCTAATTTGGTCCCCTGGGAAGGGGATAAATTAACTAAAATAATTATTAAATCCTTCTTTTCCTAAAATGTTTTTCTTTTACTGCAATAGAGTAATGTGCCTAGAAAGAGTTCTAAAAAATAAGTATCAATTTCCATCTAAAATAAGATGAAAACAATTTATATTTAGTCCATTTTACAGTAGTTACTCTCTGGTCAAAAGGAGGGAACGAGAAGAATTTTACAGAGGGGTAAATAAAAACTTAATCTGCCTAAAAGGAATTCGGAGTTGTTGTTTTTTTCTTATAGTAACTTTCCCTCTGAAAAACTAAGATTGTCTCCTGCAATAATGTTTATTAATAATTTAGAAGAATTCCATTTAGTTCAAGAGGCCATTCAAATAAAGATATTTTAGGGTTTCCATTTCAAGAAAAAACAGTTACTGAGACATAACAAGTGCCTATATCAGGGTCGTAGGAAAGTTGTCCCGTGTCGCGAAAAAAATGTAATCAAAACAAAACTATAGCGCAAAAAGAACTGATTTACATATTTGAAAGAATGTGTCAAGTTTGTAAACAGCATAAAGTCTCACCCATTAAATAGCAGACAATTTAACCGAATTATGCAAGGAAATGGGGGTGATATAAAACAACCCTTTGTACTGTAATGCACCATGGTTGGAATTGTCGGAGTATGGAATTCTCCAGGATTTAATATAGATAGCAGTGGTCAAAGACTTCCAGACTGCATAGAGAAGCACAGATCTAACAGCCACTTTATGGACACATTTTTTTTTGTCTTTTTGCTGATATCCCTCGCGTTCCACAAATGGAGGTGAAGGTCTGAAAAGATCACTTGGGTTTCGTCGAATTTCTTATTAAATTGTGATTACAAAATTATTTGATTTTTGTTGCTCTGTCAAAGGGATTTTCCAAATGTAAGTGAAAAAGCGGTAGGCGATTTAATACCATTTAACTCCATTTATTGTATGAAGCCGTGTTCTCAGATTTGGTGTACTCAAAGATGAGTATATAAACAAGTTCGATCAATAATAAAATTAACCTCATTACCTCCTATTTTGAAATAATTTGATGACAAACATATAATGTTTTAAATGAATATAAATTGTTAATTTTACAATTAATTATGCTTTTCTTATAAGGGCTGCAACTTAAAAACCGCAATTTCTTCACGAAATTCAGTACTTTATTGTTAAAAATTGGTTGCAAACGGATATCTGTAACCACAGTTGTAGCCTATCTTTCTGGCAGCTTTCAAGTTCAATTTTTAAAATAAGTTGGACGATTTTCCCGCATTACACGTATCGACCCACTTATTTGTTTCTTTGCTCGAAATGAACCGTTGTCCAACCAGGTCACGCTGCATATTTTAGAACATGTAGTAATTTGAAGAAGCAATGTATGAGCCCTACGGTAGGTGGGGCAGGATTTCCTATTTTCTCGTGTTTCGGGTTGTGTTTTAACAACTAGTGCAATATGTGACCGAGCGTAATCATGTTGCGAAACTCTCTATCATGCCTTTTGACCTCTTCTGACCGTTTTCCGTGCAATTCTCTGGCCTAAATTGTTCAATTGTAGTTGGCAGTGTCCCTGGGGTTGGTTTGTTTGGTTGGATTAACTCGTAGCTTACCACAACCTTATAATCCCACCAAATACAGAGTATAGCTGAACTATTGGCTAAACCAGTTGATTTTTTTTTGCGAATAAATGTTTTTTTTTCATAAGGTGAATTGTGAAAATTTTTAAATATCGTACCAAGCTGCGGTCCCAAAAGTGTGGAGAACATTGGTGTAGAGAAAAATTTCCCGATTGTTCCTAAGTGGTGTTTGTTGATGAGTATCTACAAACTATAGCATTTAAGAACTCAATATCTGACCACAGGATCCATTGGGCCAAACTTTCGGGGAGGGGGAACACCAAAACCGCTACCCGTTTGCTGAGCCCTCGCACAAAAAGCTTGAAAGGACTCTACAGGATCCATAAATATCTACTTTTATTGCACTAGAGTTTTCTATGTTAAAAAATACGTCGTTAAACCATAAGCGAGAGGTTTCCGATTAGCGTATGTCTTAAGTAAATGAGCATGACCTTAAAGCAGCATGCTAAAAAAAGGTTTCCAAAATTGCTTGGGGTCTAACTTACTTACTAATTTGACTTATTTTCGAAAAGGAAAGTATTAGAAAACGTCTATTTCAAGAATAGTAGTCTACATTTTAGTTTGTTTTGTAATTCAATATGGCCTAGACTCATTAAAGTTTTTTTTTTTAAACTGTTGAATTTCAGAATTCAAATGAGGAATTATACGTAATTTTTTTCCGCAGCATCGTAACTCAAGATAACTTAAAAAAAAAAAATCAGAAAATAAGGCAAGCTGAAACATCAGAAATCTCTCCATATTTCTTGTGTGTTAACGCCTCTTCTCTTTTCCTTGCTAAACCTACTCAACTGAACATATGTTTTCTTTTTTGACTTCCGTATTCCATAACTAGATTTTCAAAAAAAAAATCCCGTAAAAAATGACTATAAAGACGTATAAGGTTTGGCGTCTTTTGAGGAGTGGTAATGGCCAAAATTCTGAATATGGTCATTTGACGAAGGAATAGACCCATAGATATAGGAAAACAACTGTCATAATAAGAGAAAGATTACTATCCTATACTTCCGGATTAAAGTGACGTGGTGCCTAAAAATCATTTTGTGAGTCTCAGCGTCGGCTTATCGTAACGAAGACAAAAGGTCCATTAGCGACTTATTCTAGAGGACTAGCCATCATTGCGAGCTGTTGAGATTCTGTGATTTGACTGTGAAATTTTACTGGAAAGACAATGAAATATTACGTCATATTTTCGGTAAGCTTGTCAATCAAAGCAGGTAGCACCACAGGGAGCTCGCAAAGCGGCAAAGTGCTCAAGTGATAATTCCTTTGAGCTGATTTTTAGCGTTTTCCTAGCAGGTGTGCTAGGTGTGCTAAGTGCTACCCTTTCCTGAACTTTGTAAAGAAATTCTGATCCAACTAATCAAAAAAACAAAATTCACACTTTCTGATAATGTAAGTTTCATTAAATATGAATACCTCTATATCAGGCCCAAAACCCGAGTTAAATGTTGTTTTTTTTTTCAAGATTTCCGGGAAAGTAGGTGTCGCTTTTTTAGTTTTCTGTCATTTATTATTATTATTATTGATCAAAAAACCCGTTATACAGTAACACTGCAATAGCGTAGGGAAAGAAAAATAATAAAAAACAAAGAACTTAATATCAAATAATGGCACACGGCGCTAACATAAACAACAAATAATAAGAAAATCTTAGATACATTGTATATAAACTCACAGTTCTGAACTACACACGACGGATTAGTTGCTGGTACCAAGGATGGTTAACTGTCTTTGCATTGCGTTTCCTTTTCATTGAAGATACAGCTTCCTCGGGATCGGCTATTTCAAACCTCTTAACGATCCTAGAATAGTTCAGATTTCTTACCCAAGCTCTACAAGTTTTGGTTCGCATAAACTGAAAAAAACTTATAATCAAACAGTTCGGGGTAACGAACTGCAGTAAGGAGCGACCCGGCTCAGTAGTAACCGAAACTCTAAAAAACGGAATTTTGATACCAATAAATACATCAAAAGAATCACATTTTAATGCTGATTTTAAATATATAAGTTTCATCCATCAAAGCTTTACCCATAAAAAGTTACAAGCCTGAGAAAATTTGCCTTTTTCTAGAAAATAGGGGAAAACACCCCTTAAAAGTCATAGAATATTAACGAAAATCACACCATCAGATTCAGTGTATTAGAAAACCCTACAGTAGAAGTTTCAAGTTTTTATCTACAAAAATGAGGAATTTTGTATTTTTTGCTTTTGTTTTTTTCCAGGGGTGATCGTATCGACTCAGTGATCCTAGAATGTCGTGAGAGGGCTAATTCTAACGTAAATTAAAAGTTCTAGTGCCCTTTTTAAGTGACCAAAAATTGTAGGGCACCTTGGCCCCCTCCCACGCTCATTTTTTCCCAAAGTCGCCGGATCAAAATTCTGAGATAGCCATTTTATTGAGCATAGTCGAAAAACCTAATAACTTTGTCTTTGGGGACGACTTACTTCCCCCACAGTCCCCGTGGGAGAGGCTGCAAGTTACAAACTTTGACCAGTGTTTACATATAGTAATGGTTATTGGGAAGTGTACAGACGCTGCCGGGGGATTTTTTGGTTGAGGGAGGGGGCTTAAGGGGAGGTCTTTATGTTGGGAGAACTTTCCATGGAGGGATTTGTTATGGGGGAAGAGAATTTCCATGAAAGGGGTGCAGGATTTTTTAGCCTTAAAAAAAAAAACAATGAATATATAAATATGAAAAAGTTTTTTCAACTGAATGTAAGGAGCAGTATTAAAAATTAAAACGAACAGAATTATTGCTCATATGAGGGGTTCACCTCCTCCTAATAACTCTCTCTTTACGCTAAAGTAATTTTATTAATTTCAACTATTTATTCTACGGCCTTTGTGATTCAGGGGTCATTCTTAAGGGATTGGGACAAAATTTAAGCTTTAATGTAAAGAGCGGGATATTGACGAGGGGGCAAACCCTCTCATATACGTAATAAAACATACGAATATAGAAGTTAATACGTAATAGAATTAATACGTAATAGAAGTTCGTTACGTAAGTTAATTCGTAAGTTACGTATATTTTACTAATAAAACGTTCGTAAAAAATGAAAAGTTCTAGTTTCTTCTTTTAAATAACCGAAAAATTGGAGAGGAACCAGGCCTACTCCCCTGCTCTTTTTTTCTCAAAATAGTCCGATCAAAAACTATGAGAAAGCCATTTAGCCAAAAAATAAATTGATATGCAAATTTTCTTTTAATTATTCATATGCGGAGAACCAAAATCAAAACATTCATTAATTCAAAAACGTTCGGAAATTGAATAAAAAATTATGTGTTTTTAACTGAAAGTAAGGAGCGACATTAAAACTTAAAACGAATAGAAATTACTCTGTATATGAAAGGGGCTGTTCCCTCCTCAACGCCCCGCTCTTTACGCTAAAGTTTTTTACTGTTTCAAAAACTAGAGCTGAGAGAAAGGGTTAAACTTTAGCGTAAAGAGCGGGGTGTTGAGGAGGGAACAGCCCCTTTCATATACGGAGTAATTTCTGTTCGTTTTAAGTTTTGATGTCGCTCCTTGCTTTCAGTTAAAAACACTTGTTTGTTTATTTAATTACACGTAAATTCTCTGTTTTTTTTTGCGATATCACTTTGTATTACCGTCAATTTTAGTAATGGTTGATATGATTATGAAAAAAAGTGAATGTACCATAAATAACAAATGCTGTAATCATTCGAGCACAATAATTGTTATTTATAATTTGGAAAGTCGCATTTTTGTGGTTTTTTTATTGAAGACATTTTGTTGCTTTACGATTCTCTCTTGGACTAATCTCGCTGCGATATGCACCACTTTTATTTGGTTCTGCAATGTGTTTACAAGGCAAAAATGTCCTAGTTTCGCCGGATGACTGTCATCTTAAAACTTTTTATGTTATTCCGTTCATATTTGCCCTGGCTCGACCGCCATCGCTCCAGTTGAGAAACCAAGACATGCGCATTAAAAAAAGGGATATAAAACGAGGTACGTGCGTTTGCGATACGAACGTTTCACGAGGTATAAGAAGCTAGGACGTATCCTGGGGGTTAGGAGGTTTGAACCTTCTCCCCCCGAAATGTTTTTTGACTCGTAAAAACATAACAAAAATGAATATAAACAAATATTTGATGCGTTAAAAAAATTACTTATCCCCCCACAACATAATCCTGGATACGTTCTTGATAAGAAGACATAAACCTATATCCAAGGGTCTATGCACTGTTGTGGAGATATCAAGGAATTCACCTCCAACTCTGCCTCATGACTGGGTTGTTCGCATGTAGTTGTTTCTTGCAGTTGATTTTGTACATAGTTGATTAACCAGTGATTAAGTTATGTATATAAACAGAAGTATTTGTGTACTTTCCTCACCGCAAATAAATGGAAGCGTGCTTAATCGTATTCGCCTTTCGCTCGTGTTTGTCTAAACGATATTTGTTTACAGCAGTTAGTGTAACAGGTCCCTCCGGTTTGGCTAGATGTTTGATTTAAAGTTGTCCCACCGTAAAAGTGAAAATGCGTCGAAAGCTCCATTTTTCTAATGAAAATACGCAACATGAACGATTCCCCCCCCTCAAAAGGCGCTGGAATGGCGCAGATGCGCCCCATCTGACCACTCTGGATCCCTCTATTTCAAAAAGTGTGTACACTACGTCTTGCGCTCAAAATAGGCTAAAAGCTTATCACATATGATAAAAATCGCACCTCATATTGTCCCAAGAGGTGTTGCAAGCGGAAAGTGTACTACTTGCAGCAGAACAAGTGGCGCTGCAAGATGTACACCTAGCGTGTATAGTAGCAATCCCTCGATGTCTACTGGAATTAAGATTTCCCCAACTCATAGCTATCCAGATTTTATTGGTGGTTTTATATTACCATCCTGTTGTAACAAAAGATCATGTTTGGTAAACTCTTAGCAGTCAAGCAATTTTATTCGAGACAAATCTAGATGGACTAGACTAGAAAATGAATCTGCTAAGCCTAGGTCTAGGTCTAGAAAATGATCATTTCATTTCTTGACTAAACACCGGTCTTATTGTGGCTGATGATAACTGAATAGTCGACAGGTGGAAATTGGTTCTCTGATGTCACTGGGAGAAAATGATATCGTAGAAAGTTCTGAGCATGTGTTCAGTTTTTTAAACTATGTTTTATGCTCAATTTGAAGAAATCCAGCTTTTTTCTTGCCATTCTGTATAAAAGAAAGTTATTGTAATATTTGCCTAGTTAGTCTGCTTAGTGGTTGAATATACAAAAAAAGGGAAAATTCCCCTTTGATTGCCCCAAAGTCCCCTTAGGCTGGGTTAACTCAAAATTTGGCGTGTTGAATAGCGTCGATATTAAAGGAGATTAAAAAAAATTAAGATTTGTTTTCACTTTTTTACTGTTATTAGGAATCTTTTGTTTGTAAAATGTTCTATTTAACGCTTTCAAGATCAAGAAACACATTTGGTGTCAGAATTTCCATTTAGCAGCTACCCCTGTGTGTGGAAAAGAGGATATAATTATAAATATAATATCATATTTATAGCATTATAATTTTATTATCTATACAATATATAAAATGTAGTATTTGCATTTCATTCTATTTCAATTGACTGTAAATCACCTCGCTTTTCCCAGATTCCTCACAGTACTTTTTGAATTACTGCAGTCATCGTTGTCTCCCTCTGGTAAAATTCCCTGTCGTCCTCGCCAAGGAATAACCTGCATCTTAACATGAATAAGGATTGCACACGCAACTATGTTACGTCATTTGTCTCTTTTTTGGCTTTAAGGAATGTCTTCTCTTTTTATAAAACATACAAGTTTCTGCTGCGTTTCATTAATTTCCGTCCTATGCTCTAAAGGGCTGTTTTGTCACGTGAGAAACCTATCATAAATTCATTTTTTGTAACTTTTTTTTCCGCTTTTTCAGGCATGCATTAAGTTGATAGTATACTCTCTTCAAGGAGTTGTCCACTGTCTATCGTCTCGTGTACACTATGCACGATTATTTGCTCCCCATTGCTTTAAATCCTGTCCCTTCTTTTCATCGTTCCTTCGATACCTCCAAGTATGAATTGAGCCCTGTTTTCATTGCCTCAGATACCTCCTTCATGTTTAAATATATTATATACTTTGAACAATTTAGTGTGTACCCCCTTGATTCCTTTTCCCATCAATCAGTCTCCATTGATTGGCTTTGTATTATTTTTTTTTTGCTCTTTCACAGAAGAAGGGAATACACAATTCCGATGATTGTAATATCTAAGGGGTTTCCAAAGTCGGATTTTGATGTATGAGGGAATCATTTACATACAAGAGCATTTATTTTGAGGAGAGGAAGTGTAAGTACCTAAAGCCCATGCCTTAAATATACCCTGCAGACTGGATTTTCAACTGCAGTTAAACTTGGATTAGTCCATTTGAATCAACAGTACTTTGCGGAAAAACCCTCATTTTTACCTCTTTTCTGAAAGCTTTTCCTGTTTTACCAGACGAAGCATTTGAACGTTAGTACTTTCCCAAATGAATCTTTTGTCCTCCTCCTTGATTATTTAAAAGCTATAGGAAACTATGGGGAGAATTTTAGAAACCTTTATATGTAGGATGGCAATGGTAGCGCAATCCATATTACTCCTACACTGATCAAATAGTATTAGTAACTTATTAGAACGGAAACTGGCGTTAGTGTCGACAAAAAATTACCAAAGCCACCTAGCATTTGGCATTTCTTGACTTTTTTTTAAGTTTAATAACAAAGTAAAATTAGTGTAATTAGCATAGCTGCCAAAATTAGTGTAGTAAAAGTGCTAGGTCTAAATTTTTTAGAACAACACAGTTACGAAGCCTGAAAAAATGCCAAGAAACGCCTAACGTTAGACGGCGTTGGTGATTTTTTTTTGTCGACCATGGTGCCAGTTCTATTCTTACAAGCTACTATAGTCTTTGACATGATCTGTAGCCAATATTAAACCACTTGAGAGTTAAAATTTTCAATTCCGTCCGGAACCAACATTTTAAGATTTCCCGTCATTTGGCATATTTTTTTTCAGTCTTTCGAATGTTCTATGTGAAGAACATTTCGTCTTTCGAATGTTGAATGTTCTATATGTTCAAATGTTCTGTGCAGCGCTTTGTTACTTAATAAGAGAAACTTAGTTCTCTCCTAATCGATACCTCAGTACTTTTCCTCACAACTAAATTATCCTAAAAACGGAGCTATCCTATCCCGCTATTTGTTTTCACTATCATCAACAGCTAGAGGAAAAACTAAGCTGGTACTACAGAACGTTTGAAATATTTAAGCTCATTTTTTTCGGAATGAGTCTTTGAGCTGTCGCGATTTCGCTCTTAACTCGGAATGAGCATTATCTACAGTTAGTGTTGGGTGATGATTTGATTAACGATATATCGATATTTTTACTTTCGATACTGTATAATCGAAATATCGTTGTTCGACATTCCTGATCAATTTTTATGGCACTTGGTATTAACCAAGTGACATATAGCAGTCGCCAATTCTGTCGGTCTGTCTGTCGGTCTGTCTGTCGGTCTGTCTGTCTGTCGGTCTGTCCCGGTTTTGCTACTTTAGGCACTTCCAGGTAAGCTAGGACGATGAAATTTGGCAAGCGTATCAGGGACCGCACCAGATTAAATTAGAAATAGTCGTTTTCCCGATTTGACCATCTGGGGGGGAGTGGGGGCCCGGTTAATTCGCAAAAAATAGAAAAAATGAAGTATTTTTAACTTATCAGCGGGTATTTGGATCTTAATGAAATTTCATGTTTGGAATGATATTGTGTCTTAGAGCTCTTATTTTAAATCCCGACCGGATCTGATGACATTGGGGGGAGTCGGAGGGGGAAAACCTAAAGTCCCGGTTTTGCTACTTTAGGCACTTCCAGGTAAGCTAGGACGATGAAATTTGGCAAGCGTATCAGGGACCGGACCAGATTAAATTAGAAATAGTCGTTTTCCCGATTTGACCATCTGGGGGGAGGGAGTAGGGGCCGGTTAATTCGGAAAAATAGAAAAAATGAAGTATTTTTAACTTATGAGCGGGTGATTGGATCTTAATGAAATTTGATGTTTGAAATGATATTGTGTCTCAGAGCTCTTATTTTAAATCCCGACTGGGTCTGATGACATTGGGGGGAGTTGGAGGGGGGAAACCTAAAATCTTGGAAAACACTTAGAGTAGAGGGATCGGGATGAAACTTGATGGGAAAAATAAGCGCAAGTCCTAGATACATGATTGACATAATCGGAACTTATTTGTTCTCTTTGGGGTAGTTGGGGGGGGGGAGTAAGTCTTAAAAATTAGAAAAATGAGGTATTTTCAACTTGCGAACGGGTGATCGGATCTCAATGAAATTTGATGTTTAGAAGGATATCGTGTCTTAGAGCTCTTATTTTAAATCCCGACCAAATCTTGTGATGGGGGCGGGGAGTTGGGAGGGGGAACCTAAAACTTGGAAAACACTTAGAGTGGAGGGATCGGGATGAAACATGGTGGGAAAAATAAACACAAGTCCTAGATAGATGATTGACATAAACGGAACGGATCCGCTCTCTTTTGGGTAGTTGGGGGGGGGGGGGGTTAATTCTGAAAAATTAGAAAAAATGAGGTATTTTTAACTTACGAACGGGTGATTGGATCTCCATGAAATTTGATTTTTAGAAGGATATCGTGGCTCAAAGCTCTTATTTTAAATCCTGACCGGATCTGGTGACATTGGGGGAAGTTTGGGGTGGGGAGACCTAAAATGATGGGAAACGCTTAGATTGGAGGGATTGGGATGAAACTTGGTTGGAAAAATAAGCAAAAGTCTTGCATACGTAATTTACATAATTGGAACGGATCCGCTCAATTGCGGGGGGGGGGGGGGGTAATTCTGAAAAATAAGAAAAATAACGTATTTTTAACTTACGAAGGAGTGATCGGATCTTCATGAAACTTCATATTTAGAAGGACCTCGTAACTCTGATATCTTATTTTAAATCTCAACCGGATCAAACGTAATTGGGGGGGGGGGCAGTTGGGGGGACCGGAAATCTTAGAAAATACTTAAAGCGGCGAGATCAGGATGAAACTGGATGGGAAGAATAGAAACCTGTCTAAGATACGTGACTGACATAACTGGACCGGATCTGCTCTCTTTGGTGGAATTGGGAGGGGGGAGGTAATTTTGAAAATTGAGGTATTTGTAACTTACGAAAGGGTGACCAGATCTTAATGAAATTTGATATTTAGAAGGATCTTGTGCTATAAAGTTTAACTTTAGGTTCTGACCTTCTCACAAGTGCCAAATGAGCTCTTGGCTCTTCCGACCTCGTCCAAATGAGCTCTTGGCTCTTCCGACCTCGTACCATATGAGCTCTCGGCTCTTCCGACCTCGTCACAAGTGCCATATGAGCTCTTAGCTCTTGTTTTTGTTCAGATTAACTCTTGACTTTGCTAAAGTTAAATAAAAAATTGGGTACTTGTCAGTTAGCCAGTACAAATTCGAGAATTTGGATCTATAAAATCAGACAATAACCGGTTTATTGCTTTTTGTATACGGAGACAATTAGCTTCGAATCAGTGGAAAAATACATTGTAACTATATTTTGTTAAATATTTAGCTGGTATTTTGGTTAGATTAGGTCACATTTTGCATGCAGCCTCGCTATATTTAACTCGCTATATTTTTTTTTAGAAAATCCATCTTTCGAATGGAAAGTTTCTCCCGCGGAAAATTCTCCCATGAAGAATTTTTCCCGCGGAAAATTCTTCCATGAAGAATTTTTTCCGCAGAAATTTCCCCATTGAGAATATATCTTGCGGGAAATTCTGCCATAAAGAATTTCTCCCACAGAAAACTTCCTTGGAGAATTTCTCCCATAGGAAATCCCTCCCTCTCACAAAAAAATCCCCCAGACAATTGAATATGGAATTCAATTGTCCCCCAGCGGATTTAATTGCATTAGTTTTATTGATATATGTTATATAGGCTGTGCAGTAATAATTTTTTTCGTTGTAGGTTTCAACTTCGCTCTTTACTTCCCTCGGAAAAACTTCGTTTCTTTAAAGTAATCTATGCTATTTTTTGATTAAAATTAATTTAGAAACAGCACTGCTATGATCTTTTCTATTTATACGGAATAATTTCTGTTCATTTTATGTTTTGAGGTTGGCCAATTGGGAAAAGGCCCGTTACAACGAAAATAGAAGTTCTAGTGCCCTTTTATTTTAATGTTGGTCAATTGGAAAAGTTCTAGTGGAAATTTGGAAAAGTCCGTTACATCCTTTGGTCCTTGGTTCCAGTTGAAAACTTATTTTTTTGTGTATAAATTCTGATCACCTCCAATCTAGGGGAGATTGGACACATCAACCCTTATTAAGGAGCTAAGCTAAGAAGCCAGGAAACTTGAATTGAAGGAAAAAATAAGTTTAGAGCGGGAACAAATATCAAAACATAATATTGTTTTCTTTTGTAAAAAAAAATGAAGAAGAAACGGATCTATAATTCTTGTGTAAAAAAGTGCACTTAAAGAAATAAAAAAAAATAAGCACTTAAGAAATTAGCTCCGTGCGAGTAGCTTCGACACCATAGGTTAATTGAGTGGACAGGTTTGTATATCGACATATTTGCGGAAAATTTTGCTAGCTAAACAGAAATGTGTCTTTAGGCTTAGGAGTTTCTTTGACGTGAAAAAGTGGCATCAAGAGTGTTGTTTTTAATGTTATATCACACTTACGGATGGTAGAATTGATAAATATCACGTAGATATGAGAAACATCTTTTAAATGAGCAATTAAACGTCACTCTAAAAAGTTCTGGTTGTCCCCTAGCCCCAGCTTTTCCACTTGAGACATGGCATCAAAAGTGCCGTTTTTAAATAACGACGAAGACCACACTGCCTTTCCATCACAAACACCAAAAACAAGAAGAACAATAGGGAATTTTTTAAGACAGTGGGAAACAAATTAGAATGAATATTTCGGCCCTATGTCCAAGGGCCGTCCTCAGCAATACAAATCGCCATAAAAGCTATTTCTGTATTATATGAGCAAGGCCTATAAGTCTAGAAGACATTTTATACAGTTGAGCTATTTTAGAGGTCCTCAGCAACATTTAAAAGCCCCCCGCCTCATTAAAAGTATTGTGAGTTTAATAACAAGCCAACTTAAGGCTGCTGGTATGTATGCTGTGTATCAGCATGTATGAGTCAATGGATTAAATACATCGTTGTTCTTCTTCTCGCCCATTTCGAAACAATTTTCTATGTTGGATCTTATGTGCCGGATGTTTACCGGTAGATAGCAGAAAAAGCCGAAAATAGTCATACATTTTCAAATATCGTTTTCGATATCGATATGTGTGCTTCGATATCGATATTTTGATATCGTGGTTCGATTCGATATCGTTAGCAACCCCGTGTTCATTATAGCTTATCGCAATGGATTGCAACTGATTTTCATCTCTGAAAGCCAATGAAAACTGTTCTCTTTAAAAGAGAATGGTGTTTATTGGCTGTCATTGATGAAAATCAATTGCAGTTGGTTGCGTGTTCAGTAAAATGAACACTGTGTTAATCTTCCTCGGAAAATTTAGCTGTAATTATTTGCTTGTTCGAGGAAAAAAAAAACTTGACAAATGTCATTGTGTCTTCTAATTAGTAACGCAGAAAGATTAAGTTTATTTCCTAAACTTGTTGACGTCGTTCAATAATTTTTCCAGTATGAGTGGAAAAGGATGTGGGATTAAAAATTTATCCTTTCTCTCTTTCAGCCGAACATAGCAGTTGACAAGCCCACAAACGATCAGCAAACTGAGGTGGCGTGCTAATGATAATAGAAAACGTTATATTATAATTTGATTCTACAAAATGCAAAAGAGCCATAACAAAGCTAACAAAAAACTAACCAACTAATGTCAGCACTTAATATCAAACACATCAATACGTAAACACAACCTATTATAGCTTATGGAAAAAGAGCTCTATGAGGGGCGGATCTAGAACAAAATCTTTTGGGACGCGTAATGTGACAAGAGTGCCAATAAGCAAAATCTTGGGGGGCACAATGTGACAAAGGTGACAATAATTAATCAAATTAACAAATTTATTCTAAAAAAAGAGTAAAAAAGAGAAAAAACAGATAAAGAGGGCGCTAGAAAAATCTTGGGGGGTCCCCTGGTCCCCCTTGAATCTGCCAGTGAGCTCTATGGTTTATTTATTGTCACAGGAATCTCCCAAGTTTTTGAATTTCTGCAAAATCTTTTTTTCTCAGTTTTCTTATTCATTTTTTTATCAATGAGACTTTCCCCCAAAAAATAATTTCCCTAAGTCTATCATGTCTTACATTCCCCTAAAAAATTGAGAAGGTTTTCCCCAATAACCCCAAACATTTGGCAAACTTGAGGATCGTTTTTCTTCCTGCCCCATATACTTTCTTCTTTCCCCAAGTAATAACTCGTCCCCTCTCATACTTACAAAATAACTAAATTCAATCGTACTACTACTACTAATAATATCTCACCGCAGCACCAAGCTGCCTGAGGCCAACGCAGCTACGTACGCTCCTCCTCCAACCCAATCTATTCGAGGTCTCCCTCTTTACACCTTTCCGGGAACTTCCCAATTACTTTAAATCTTTATTTATGACATCCTCCCACCCCAGACGAGGACGACCTGCTTTCCGTTTAGCCCCAGACGGATGGCCAAAAAGAACAATCTTCG
The DNA here is from genome assembly GCF_032884065.1 of Artemia franciscana. Lineage (NCBI taxonomy): Eukaryota > Metazoa > Arthropoda > Branchiopoda > Anostraca > Artemiidae > Artemia > Artemia franciscana. Next base: position 42,609,356 of record NC_088870.1, read on the forward strand.
ACAATCTGTCATCCTTCATCCGCAGAATGTGCCCTATCCATCTCAGCCTTTCTTTCCTTATAGACCTAAAAGACGGGATTGAATCACATTTTTCGTCCAAACTGCTGTTTGAAATGCCGTCAGTCAGCCGGGTACCCAGAACAATCCGTAGGTAATTTCTCTGGAAAACATCTAGTAAATTTTCATCCACTTTTAACGAGAGAAAAAGAAACTGAAAGTCAAAAATTAAGTATTTTGTTTTGTCAAAATTTCCATTAGGTATAACCTGTCAAGTAGGCAAATAGAAATCAGATGAGGCAGGTAGGCAAATAGACATATTAGATTGGCAATACTTTCCTAGAGTATGTTTTATGCCCTGGGTTCCGTACTAAAAGTTTTATTTTTTTAATCTAACCACATTCCAAGATAGCGAAAAGTAGCTTGTTTATAATTTTACCGATTTTTCTTGCGTTATGCTTAACCACTGAGGTCTTAAGATTTATTTAACTCAATTATTCACAAAACAATGTACTAAAACCAAATGTGGAACTCAGCCACACTGACCTCGAAGATTAATTATAACAACGAAGAATACAATCAACGAGATTAAGTGATTAAACTGAAAGCGGAAAATTCAACCAGACTACAGGCTGGCATTCCTCAGCGAGAAACTTTCTTATTTAAGTAAACAATACGTCGGTGAAAGTAACCTTCATTGTTATGCTGAGGGTTGTAACCAAAATCTCAGTGTCCCTTCAGCAGAAATCTTCCAGATCAAATATATTTACAAAAATGAAAAGCATAACAAGAAAAAAAAATGTAACAACATTCAAGGTAATAAGGGGAACCGCCGAGCTTTCATCTTTGCAAAATCGTCAACAAGCTGGTTGTAGTCCAAATATTTTACTAAATCCTTCTCTGCAAATATCAAAAGGAGGTGACTGAGACGATCATTTCCTGTTGTAGACCGCAGGTAGTTTTTCGCTATTTCTAGGCTAGAAAACACACGCTTATTGCTCGCTGTTGTCTCAGGAAGTGTGGCAGCAATACGAAGTACTTTAATTACTTCTGAGTAAGGCACTGGTAATGCCTGAAGATGGTCGACAATGTCTAGGAAGTTTTCCGGATTTTTCTTCTCATTGAGCAAGAAACGCTTGGCAATACCAGCTTGAGATTCGAGAAGAATGCTGTCGATATCCAGCTCGCCATAAAGAGAAGAGAAAAGCTTGAGCAGCTCTGTGTCCATAAACTTGGTTGAGCTTGGATCCAAGGCTTCAAGCGTACTCAGCACTGGCAAGTTATCTGTTAGTCTTCTGTCAAATTCGACTAGTAGACGGTCAAAAGTTTTGAAGTATTCTTGCTTCATTTCATCCACCAAAGTAGTAGTTCAATTACCAGATTCGATGAAATTCTTTCCTAGCGTCAAAGTTGTCACAAATTATTTCCGATGCTTGGTGATCCTTTGAATTCTTCAAGGTCGTCCTTTCTGACCAACAGCGGAGGGTCTAGTCGCGGATCCATTCACAGCAGGTACTTCAATTTCGAGTTCTGTTGGAAACTCTTTAGCCTTCTTGAAAAGCGATACAAATGAAGCATCTGAACGCAGGTCGGTGAGTTTGCTTCTTGTGGGCTGAATCAGGGTGCGCGATCGAGAAATAACCAAGTCGACGGTGACGGCATGGAATTGCTGAGACAGCGATTTCGTCGCTCGCGTAATTGCTTCTATGTAGTGCAATTGGAAGATAACAAGGAACGATTCCATCAAGAAATGATAGGCCAGGAACTGACCTATTTTAGTCTATCAACTTAGAGGAATTACTGCAAATATTCAGAATTTATAATATTAATATAATCATCTAGGAAACGGGCATTTGACAGAACTTGAGAATTAGATTATGTATCTAACCTGCTTTCAAAGTTTACAATGGTTAATAGCAAATAGTGTTATTGTTATGACCGGCAAAGGACCCTTTTTGGTGGAAGCTTGGGCCCCTGTAAAATCTGGGGTGGGCATTTGCCCACCCCTGCCCCCCCCCAAATGGCGCCTCTGAAAATAACCAGTTGAAAGATCTACCTTAAAATTTAATACTAAACGGTATTTTCACCTTCTACATTCCTAACTAGGAAAGTTATCAGCAATATCATTAGTATGTGTCCTCAGACTATTGGCTGTCCAATCGAAAATGAAGAGGTAGCAAATGCCCGTGCATAGGTTAAATAGGTGTGGATGGAAAGATTTAGGTTAAGGCAATAGTGTGTGGGGGGTTTAGTTTTAATGTAACAAAGGTACACATACGGGGGTATATTTTGATAAAAGATAAAATTTCCCTGCCCATAATTAGAAAAATTTGGAAAATCTCAGTAGCCTTGGAGGGGGGTCATTGGCTGGGTTTATGAAGCTTGGTCCCTTCTTTTCTGAAAAAAAGTGATCAATATTAGTTTGGTTTGAGAACTATTTGCCTTAACAACCGCCGAGTTTAATTTAGAATTGTAAGGTAATATTCCAGATGAGAAGCTAAACCTGATTGTCGGATATAGTATTTCGTTTCGTGATTTAATTAACTTAGGAAAAAAGGGGTGAATATCATTATCAAGGTTAGAAGTCAATGTTACCTGATTGGATAGCAGGTGCTTTATTCGATGAAGAAGGATTGATGACCCGCACGGTTCAAAGTCGAAGGGGGAAAATGAGAAAAACATGCTTGATTTTTTTAAAGAAAAACTTTGAAACCTTGTAAGGGTCTGAATTCGATAGTGATTTTCTAATGAAAATACAAAAGGATGTTTTTTTTAATCTAGGGGGATTCTAGTGTGATAAAATGCCACTCCCTTGAATAAAAGTGGTAGCAGTTTGCAAAGCGCTTCCATAATAATCCAACCAGAATAATTAGAAGAAGGCAATGGTATAGCTAAACTTTAGGGCATGATGTGAGGGACATCACCAGCCTTCTCACCCCCTTATAACTCTAACTAACACTCCAACTCTCTAACTTGACTTTGCCGAACACTTGTCTGAACTTACAAAAACTATTCACTATGTCATTTTATGCAAATGTTTTTGTTTGCAATGAAAATCAAACTATTAAATCCAGTCTTAGCGAAGTAAAATGACAGGAAAGGGTTTCAGAGGTTTAGCCAAGTTTTCAGCAAAGTCCAAGTTAGAGTTTGAGTGCTAGTTAGAGTTATAAGGGGGATGAGAGGGGCTGGTGATATCCCTCACACCAGGAATGCCAATTCATGAAATTTTAGGCCTAGAGGCAAAATTAACTTAACATTGTTTTTTTTGGAGGGGGGGGTAATTTTGTTGTTTTTGCATTTTTGATAAATGAAAATAATAAAAGAAGTAGTTTTCTAATGAAAATACAAAAAAAGGTATTTGTCAAAATCTAGGGAAGAATAGTAAAAAATCAGAAGGGGAGGCAAATTGCTCAAACAATAGACCATAACTACGAGGATAATAGTTACACCGTAAAATGTCTTTCATTCACTTCTTTTTTACAATGTAGGTATACATTTTCTGTTCCTACAGTTCCTACATTCGGTTTAATTTGTAACTTCATTGGATTTTTAAATAAAATTGTTTTTGTATTCATGCAAGTTTTCAATTTTGTCTAATGTTTCGCTCCTCTAATTTTGTCCTTTTCTAAGCTTTCTTCCTAAAGTAACTCTGGTTGGGCACGTAAAATCAGTAGATATCAGTCCGTTTTTGTTTTACGGTTATCGGAGGAGGAATAAAAAATTGTGAGGTTTTCGTTTTATCTTCTGAAAATTTACAGTTATGAAGATATGTCCTTGTGATATCCCCGAATAACGATATGATATTAATAATGAAAAATGACAGTGAATTCAATTTTTATTGAAAGGAGTCTTCACATACATCTATACAGTTTTTGGTATTAGCTGGCACCAATTTTAAAAGAAAGAAACGTGTGTGAAAAAATCAGCAAATAAAATAAGCTAGAACATATAACACCAGTCAACTTAGGAAGCCATGGCTTCCCTTCGAAGATCTAGTTGTCTTTGGGAATCAACAGATTTTTATGTTTGAATTTTTCGGCCGAAAAGCGTTGTCAAATTTAGCTATTTAGTTTCGCTTAGTTATTTTCACAGTTCAACCTGGGAACACTGACGAAAATGTGCCACTCTCCTGTAAAATTTATGATTTGAAACAAACAAAAGAAAAATCGTAGAAAATCACGATCACAACCGTGGAAAAGACGGGTCCCTGGCGAAAAAATGTTTTTGTTTTGATGTCCTTGAATCTGCCCATCTTAGGGTTTTTGCATGCAGAACCCACAAATATGTTCAATTACGCTAAGTCCAGCTCTGAGGGTTTTGTTAAAACAACAGAAGAACAGCGAATTATTTAAAAGCTATTGGAAAACAAAAAAGAAACAAGGGTGTTTACATGGGGTGCGAGGTTTGAACCCCCTCCCCCACCGAAACTTTGACTCGTAAAAACGTACCAGAATTGTAAACTATATAAACCAATTTGTGACGCTTTTTTAAGTGTTTTGTAACTACGCCATTGGGAAGAAATCATGTTTTCTCTAGGTCAGGCTAAGACAACCCGAGCCTCTTGCACACATACCTAGGCTTGATGTTATTTTTAGGCTACAGTTTTCCTTCTAAGATTTTCCTGATCTCCTGTCTGTTTGTTGATTACTAAAAGGCAGTCTAGCCTAAACTTGCAGATAAACAAAAAACTTTAAGGTCAAGAAACGGGTAGCTTGTATTATGATACCATTTCCTATTTTTGGTCAATGCAGGAAATTGAAACTTCAAAGGTTTCATTATTTAAAGAGGTATAAGCCCTTCCTGTTTAAGGGGTTGTTTCCAGTAACAGGTGTTTGTGTCTCTTTAAACGTTAGTTTTTGTTTGGGAAGGTAGAGCTACTGTTTCCTTAGTGATATCTGTGTTTATTAAATCAATAAAGTCTTATAAAAAATTAGTGTTGTTTAAGAAGTTGTGTGAATGTTCTCCAAAAAAGTGATGCTCATTTTTACTGAAGAGTAATTACTTTGGATTTACCAGGATACATATTAGTTACATAGTCTACAGACTATATCTTAATATGAACTAGTGGTGAGGGTTCGTTTTCTTCTCAAAGTCACTTTTGAAATTGAATAAATGTTTATAATATTAGGGCTTTGTGTATTTTAGAATTGGGCCTGTTCAGGAGACATGCTAACATAAAATGAGATATGTATTTTTAGATGAATAATCCTATGTTAGGTACTTATGTATTACACAAGAAACATTCGAGAAGTTTGGTTAATTCTAAAGAAGGCTAGGTTAGGCTACACTTCCAAAGATGTTGCTCTTGTAAGAGTACAAAATGGTGCGTCCATTGACGCATTGTTTTGTTTTGGGAAACAATCCCTTATCCTGGAAAAATATAATTGACTGTTCTTTGGTCCTTGGCGAATCCCAAATCTTAATTTGCACATCCATGGTGAGACACTATGTTCTATCACTATGCATTGTAAACTGACCGGTTATTGTCCTATCTGATCTTTGTGATCCGAATTCTCGATATAAATAAGTACCTATGCTATTTTCGTGGTTGGGTTCATATTTTTAACAATTCCTCCCTAGACTCCCTCTAATGGTCTCACATAGCCTGAAATTAACCAAAATATGATATAATTATTTATATTAGGCATTAATGATCAAAAGATAATATAATCTTACTTTTTCCCTATTTTTGTCTGTTTTGAATATCTTTATAATAATAATAATAATAATATATTCGCAAATTTGATGGCAGGCCGTTAAGCCTGTACAATTAAGGCTATATAAGCCCATTAGAGGGGGACGGGGGATGAATCTCTGTAGGAAGCAAATTATAGGAAGAAAAAGGCTTGATATGGTGATACTTATTAGACTAAGTAAGGGGCACTAAGTAAAAGTGGTATGTGTCACCAAGATTTGCTAATGGTATACACTAATAATAAGGAATACAGCTTAAAATTTTGAATAGGAGGCTAGTCAAAGCTTTTATCAATTACTTACATATAAAGTCATAAACTATTTAAGGTATATTTTCAGGAATGGGGCTGGTAGGCCGTATCCAAAATTTTTGTTCTGGGAGACTTTTGCTAGGGGGGAGGTTGTTTGGGTGGGTTTAAGAAAAGAAACTTTAAGAAACGTATCAACAATTTGTTTATATGCACTTTGTTACGTTTTACGAGTTGAAAATTTTTTTTGGGGGGGAGGGGGGTCCTTGCAACTCAAATATTTTTAGTTTTTAGGGTAAAGTGAAAAATTGTGTTTAAAACTTGGTGAAAAGGGGTTTTCAGTAGCCTTCCCTCATTTCAAATAAAATTATTGGCTCTTTGACTTCTTCCCAGAAAGGGCTTCTCTCCGAATTGCCTTTTACAAAATGGCGTTTTTGGCATTGAGTAAGTTTATGGATAATTATACAGTTCGTAAATTATAATTATATTTACAAAAGGCATATTTTGCGTGATAAAATGAGCGTGACATTTTTTAATTTGTGGTGTTTCTTGATCTTTCACTGAAATCGCCACTGCGTTTGTATAATCATAGATGAGAAGCCTTAGGAAATTTTTTCCAAAAACTAACTGTCGATATTTTCCAGATACGGATTCCAGTGACAGATCTGACGTTGAGGACCTGGAAACAAGTATTGAAGGGGTGTTACAGCCTATTCGCCACAACCCAGTAATGCCAGATACCCCTTCTCTTGTAACTATGACAACGGAAGATCAGCATGAAGCAGATTGTGATTTTAGCGTTAGTCTTGAGATGGAACCGCCACGTGGAATATTAAAAGGTGGCAAGAATTGGCGCGAGAATAATACCAGAGAAAAATCTGTACCTGGCGTGAGGTTTAATAATTGTGAGGAAAAATGTGATAAAAGTGAAGAAAAAGTTGATCCCAGACAGAATTCTGCATTTCAGCAATTATTTCCACATGCAGCGAAAAAGTTAGTCCACAATCAAAGTGATACAAATGCCGCCATGACTATTGCGTCTATTTCGGATCTTGATGCTTTCAAAAGGTAACTAAAAACTTTTTTTTATTTATTAGTTGACGCTGCTCAAAACGCAATATATTGACCTCGTTACGATAATAATAAAAAAAAATGAATAAAACAAAAAAGAATACTGACCAAAATGAGTGCATATGGCTCACAGTTCTACACTTGGAAGGAGGTGGATTTTTTGGAGGAACATTAATGTGGAGGGCTCAGTCGGTGTGTCAAAATTTTCTGGAAACCAGATCAGGCGGAGGAAGGCCCTTATCTGCAAAATAAGGAAGGAGAGGAGTAACAAATTATGACAAATAATATATTTAACACCCCAGGAGAAAATGAGGAGGGACGTTGACAAATGATGACAAATAGCCTATTATAATTAACAACTGTAGGATAAAATTTTGAAGTACCCACCTCCACTCCTTCTCCCTCTAGAGGGCCCTGAAATTTGCCTACATGACAGGTCTATACCTATTGAGATTTTGACAAAACAACATTTTACCTTAATTTTCAGTTACCAGTTGTCTCATTTTGCCTTTAGTTCTGGAAATACAATTCATATTATTTGAGTAGAATTCTGAGCCATATCAATGGTTTTTCTCAAAATTTAGGAAATGTATTTGCATATCTTTAAAACCTTATAAAATGGGATTGAGCAAAGTTGTGAAGCTGAAAACAATTTTGTTGTAGTTCAAGCAGAAGATCTATTTTGCAAGGTTTCACTTTTATAACACACATATTTTAAAGGTCGTCAATGGTCAGGGCCTACAACAGAGAGAAGGAGTGGAGGTGGGTACTTCAAAATACCTTTCCGGTACATACTTTAGCCTTTAGACTAATTCCTGAAAGTTTCATTTTCCTAACCTAACATCTTTCCGAGATAGCCAAAAGTCAATCAACTAGAATTTTACCGAAAAATATGATGAGAACGGAATTTTAACCAGCGATGAAAACATGCGTCTGAGCCAGTGGCGAAAAATTTTGTCAAAATTCTTGGGGGAGGGGGGGGGGCAAAATAGGGGGTCGAATTCACCAAATCATGAAAAATGACAGTGAAAAATGAAAATAAGCCATATAGTACCATAAAAGCAAATATTTATGCAGGCTTATCTTAGTTTTGACAATATTCTTGTGCAGAAATTTAAATTTCAGCTGGGGGAGGGGGATAGGGTACGATCGGGGTGAAGAGGAGCAGTTGCTCCCCCGCCCACACAAAATTACGCCCCTGATCTGAACTAGAAACAAAGTGGTATAAATTAATGTATTACAAATTTTCGCTTGAAAAATATCGTGTCTTTCGAAAATGCGATATTGGAATTATGAATTTTGAAAAACAAAATAGACCTTATAAATACGAGGCCGGATAAAATGACACGATAATCCCTTTTCGCCCTGCTTGAAACCACTTTACTCAGGCCATAGTCCACGAATACATTGTTGCCATCTATTTGTGGGCCAATTATGGTGACTTCTTAATGGCTCTTACTGACCCTCTTAAGTTGATGAGGATATGAACAGAAATGACAATCAGGCATGTACGAAGGAATTATTTCATAGAAGGAAGAGGGAGAATGCATCCAGATAGGTGGATTTTAAAAGAAAATACAGCTATGGGGAAACATTGAAATAAAATATTTCGGAGGCCCAGAATTATATTCAAATTATCATTTTGTTGTTATCCCCCCTAACCTGGGAAAATTCCATTGTATGTGTCTACCGTAAAACTCTTCTAGGAACACCGCTGGTAAACAGCTGAACAAAAACAAATAAATAAAAATGACTGATTTTGAGTATTTTTGAGTATATATATATATATATATATATATATATATATATATATATATATATATATATATATATATATATATATATATATATATATATATATATATATATATATATATATATATATATATATATATATATATATATATATATATATATATATATATATATACTTGGGAGAATTTCGGTCTAGCTATGTGCATGCTTTTTTTTATATCTAATATTCACTTTTATTTAATGGAGTCGTTTGTGTCTGCTACTGCCAAATTAAACTAAAATGTTGTCAGATTCAAATTTTTTGTTTAATATAGGAATTGCCATGACGGGTAAAGGTAGCAGAGGCTGGCAGGTAATTCTTGCTCCTAAGAGTTACAGTTCCTATAAGATTTTGTCTTGACCTAGTTTTGGTTTATAGTTTTCCCTGTGTCTCCGCCCTCACTATATTATTACCCGAAGGGGTTTTGAATTCGTGGACAAAAAAGTAAAAACATATAACAAAATTATTGTAAATTTTATTACCATCCTAATTGATATGTTTCGTAACGCACTTAATTTATTTTCTTGTCCGTCATAAGCTTTCTCTGGATACTTTGTTAGAGTTATAATAACTATCAAACTTAATATTTAAATGTATTGCGGACAAGTCCGTATCCAGGATTTTTTTCGAGGGGGGGAGTACAAAACGATTTTGGTACTTGTTGGTTATTGGAAACTCCTTTAAGATTTGCTCCAAGTTACATCTCAGAAAACCGGTTCCATTGCTACAAAAACAAGTGATGAATGATACAATGCATTGGACTTGTATAATTTAGGCTACAGAAACTGATAGTGCGTTACAGAAACTAAAAATAATTGTTTTTATATATTGAAACGTAAGAGTGTTCAAATAATTAACTGAAGTCCCCTTCTGAAAAGTGAGTACAAGTGTTTATGCTTGCTTTGGACAGTACTTGAAGAAAAAATAAACAGTTTGAGCCTATGCGCCGGGGAGGGGGCTTAAAACTCCACTTCTCGAAATGTCATGCTATGCCGCATCGTTTTCAGGTTTCCAGCAATCCCTGATGCAACCCTTCTCCCTGGAAATATCCCACACACGTTTATGGATTAGGACATAGCAAAATTTTAAAAAGGACTTATCAATAATACTGACTCGATAATTTAGTTAAGACCCATTCACAAAGAGGCTTTATTATACCAGGATTTAGCTAGCACTAATTTAAGTTAATCACGTGTTTCATAGAATTTTATGATTGGCTGAAAAATTCTGGGCTCAAATTAGTGCTGGCTAAATCTCGGCATTAGTAAAATTTCATTGTGAAGGGGACTTTGTCATTCATGTCGCTTTTATTCATTTCTTTTTAAGAAACTTTTATTGCCGTTGATCAGGTTGGTAAAATGGTGTTTTTTTGTTATTTTTTATTTTTCTTTTGATGTAAGTGGTTTTCAACATGTCAGTTCAAGACCAATGGAAAACAGACAAAATTACCTCAAGCCATTGATCAGGTCATTTTGATCAGTTGGCCTGATGACCAGACTGATAACCATTAATTGATCACTGGCAACAAAAAACGCAAACTGGGGTGTTAATGAAGAGGGGGGAATTACCTCCACCTAAATTGTGAAAAATATCTTTTTTGTATTTTCATTAAAAAATAAAAAAAAATTGAAATATGCCTTTCCCTAAATTTTGAAATAACTTATGCCTTTTTTTATATTTTCATATGAAAAATCGAAAATAACGAAAATCCCCCCTTCTCCTAGATTTCAGTAGCCTAATACAATTTCTCGCGTCACCATTTGAAAATTAAAAAATACCCCCCCCCACTCCTATTTTCTCCAATTGGTGCCAGTGATTATAAATGCTTTTCTATGGAAAACAATGGATCCATAGCCGTAAAAAAAAGCAACTTGTATACGTGACTAGCATATTTTCAAATTCCTTCCCGGTTTTCTATAAAAACACATTTCCTGCTTCTAGTAAAATAATAAGGCTTCTTTATTAGCAAACATGATATTTCCCAAATTTTTCACTGAAACCCTACATCTAAGTAAGGAAAACTTCTTGGAGGAAACTAATTTTTTTTTACTCTATATGACTGTGTAACAATCTTCTGCTGTCAATGTTGCCAAATCACGAGGCCATAAGGGCAGGGTCATATTCAGAATTTCCTTAATTGGGGGGGGGGGGGTCTTAGAAAAAACTTACAAAACGCAACAACCTTGTACATGTTTTTGTCATTTCTGTGCGAGTCGGGCAAAAATATCATGAGGGGGCTCAAAACGGGTACCCCCAACCTATTTATAGCCTGATCGGGAGCAAGGATTTGGGTCAAATTTTATGGAAATATAAAAAAGAAAAATATTCCCCAGAATATAGAGAGGAAACATTTTTGCTTTATTCGATTTTTAAATAAAAATACAAAAAAAATATTTCAAAATTTCGTGGTCGCCCCTGCCTGTTCTATGAAGGTTGATAATGTCTCTGCTTTCTCAGTTCAGTTTCGTAAGGATTAAAGTATATGGGGTGGTGTTCCGCGGGCACCAAATTAAATATAGGCTAATGCATTTTCATGCCGAAAAAATTACCGTGTTTCCAGTGAGGAGCATATCCCAGCAGGGGGAAGGTCATTTTATGGAGAGAAAATTTTTAAGTCTTTTTGGATTCAAAACGTTTGATCAAATTATAGTTATCGTATTTTACGTCATTGTAAATTGTTATAAGGCAATAATTATTAGCCACCCTGGGTAGACATAAGTAGGCCTACGTGCTATAGAAACAGTTTGTTGTGATTATTTCTTTTTGACCCTGGGGCGCTCTCTTTTGCAGAGATGAAGAAATCATCTTTTGTTTTGCAAGAAACAGCAACTGATTATTATTTTTTTTTTTAATATCCTGTTAAAAAATTAAAAGATGACTATTTCTTTTTTCTTCCTTTGCATTATAAAAAATGAGTGTGTAATGTAATTCACTATAAAATACTATGTACATCAGAATACACCGGATGGATTCCGATTTCAAATTAGTTACCATTCCCTAATTAAACTTGTCTTCCTTCCGGAATTGGACTAAGCAGAAAAAGTTTCGCCCCGGAAATCCGCCAAATTTTTCACATCACCTTTGATGTTGCCATAGCTACTAGAACTCTAAACAGGTGTTTTTCTAAAATAATAACTCATTCAAAGTTCTGGTTTTGAGACAGGTGATTCATAATATTTTAATTAGCTTAGAGTTAGTGTGTGTTTTTGCCCTTATATTTATATAATATGATATCATGTGATTGTTGACACTTAAAACCTATAAAAGCTGGTAAGATTATAATTTCTTCCTTTTTTGACATTATACGTTTTTAATCATGCTTTCAGATTGGAAGAGGAGAACTTATCTCTTCATTTTGAGTTCAAAGACCCCTCTTCTAATAACATTTATATCCTCTGAAAAATCCCTCAGTATTCCTGCTTAAAATGTCATTTATTTCCTCTATGTAAATTTTTGCGTAGGCATGTGTGCTTGCTCTGCCCAATTTTCGTTACATAGCCTAAAAAACTACAATCCGAGGAGGTGCCCACCTTTTAGAAATCACATACACCTGGTAGTACATGGTAAGCGTGCCAAAAGTTTGCCAAGCGTGGCAAGAACTACGCCTGGCGTGGTGGAGCTGTGTGGCAACGGTGGCATTCTGAGATGTACAACAGGTGGTGGGAAGTAGATGCCCCCTCGACACAATCACCATTGTTATTCTGAAACATGGAAAATTCCTACATCTGGAAAACAATTAGCCACAAGGAGTCTGAATAAATGACTGCCAGCCTGCAATAATAACTCATTTTCATCAATAATGGGAATTACCTGGTTTTTTAACTTCATTCTAGAGAATCAAACATTCAAAGAAAACAGTTTAATCGATTGGAAGATTTTATTTGTCCTTTAGACTATTTTCTGCAAACGCTTAAAAGCTTTAAAGATGGGGTTATATTTGAATTTTTTTTAAAGATAGGGTTATTTGTCTCTCCAAAAATTATGTTTCCTGGTTTATCTAAATTTCTGCTTAGTATTAATAACCCTTTAATCAACAGTGAACAGATATACATTTATTAATGGATATTTCGAACACATATACAGTGTTCATCACTGTATATGTGTTCGAAATATCCAGTTAAAAATTTTATATCTGTTCACTGTCGATTAAAAGGTTTCATCCCTATTTTGAACTGTTATACTTACTTAAAAACTGAACATTAAATGCCAGGGATGATACATCTAGAGGCACATAAATATACGGCATTAGGTTATCAAATACTGTTAATTAAGCAACAAAACAAAACTTAGCAAAAGTTCCGAAAAGCTGCAAGAATTAAGAAATCGAAAAACTTTGTAACAATGGAAAAATCTTATTTATTTGGGTCAGTCAATAAAAATAGTATTGTTTCTACAATTATTTACATCTTTAAAAGTTAAATCTATTTAAAATTTTACTTTATAGATAACAATTGATGCTAAGAAACGACATAATACCCAGCGGCCTTAATCCAAGATTTTTTTTTGGGGGGGGGGGGGCAACATGCATTTATTCAAATTGATAGTATTTGTTTTTTCGTTTCTTTCCTATCGAAATTCCCCCCAAAAGGCCTTTTTTAAATATTGAGTGAGGGGGAAAATCTATTGGGGCAGATACTATCACCGAAAATTTAGGGTGGAGGCAAATTTGTCTTTTCTGTAATTTTTTCAATGGAAATCCCCCCCAAAGGGCATTTTTCAAAATATAGGGAAAGGGGGGAAATCTATGGGGTCACATGCTATAAGCCACTCTCTCACTGTTGACGCTGCTTATAAAACCACGTGGTAGCATCGTTGAATGAAAAACAAAATAAAAGAAATAAATCATTGTCCGAAATGCTCCCATTTCTGTTAAAGCTGTGAATTCTAAAGTTTTACTAGGATTTGTTAAAAGGGGGGGGGGAAGACAGGATTTGCCCATAAAATGTGCCCTTATGACCACCTAAAGTTGTAATAGTGGCATCCATTAAAACAAGATATCATTTCAGATACGAAGATTGGCGCCATTTTATGAACACAAGACCTTTAAAAGAAAAAGAAATGATAGAATCAAGCACTCGACTTCGTCAGTCAATTGAGAAAAATTCACTTCGAAGGTCCATGGTTAAAAGAAATATAGAGCTAAAAGAAAATTGTATTTCTGAATCTACGGACAATCTAACTGAAAAATTGCGATGGTTAACTTGTATTGATGAAAACGAGGACCAAGAAAATGGTTATGTCAGAATGAGTGATGTTGTACCTGAAATAAAACTAGAAATGGAACAGGTCTTGCAACAACAGCAACATCAAGTCCAAAAACAAGAGGAAGAGCATCAGTGCCGTCATCAAACAGTTCCAAACAAAGAACCAGGAAAACCCAACGAAGACAAGAAGAAAAATGAAAAGATATATAAAAAATTCAATGACTTTTTCCGCTTGAAAAAAGAAAAGGATGACAAAAACCAGAAGTCAAAAACGAGACGTAGTGTGAGTCCCCCTCCGCCTAGTGAAGTGGAGCCGGGATTTATGAGAAAGAAGAAAGAACAGATGCCTGATATATTAGCCCAGTCTGTTCTCAACCCTCTGACAAATCAAAAAAGGACTGACTTAATTATGTTGAGAGTGCCTGATGATTTAAACAGCGGCGACAGTGGGTCCTCGGGAGCTGAAAGCTATTCTATCGATGATATAGAAGAAGTCCTTGGTGGAACTGGATGTACAGTCCACCACGCAAGGTAAGCTGGCCCCTTCTTATCTGGCAAGAAAGAAAAAATAGCTTGTTCCCTAATTGTTTTGTTTTAAAGTGGTTAAGGCCTCATTCAAGTGCTGGTCTATATTAATCACTAATTTAGGAAAACAGTCTTCCTTTTCTCCTTCTGTCTCCTTTTTTTTATGTGTTTGTGCTGTTGCATTGGTGATTTCTCTTTTCATATATATATATATATATATATATATATATATATATATATATATATATATATATATATATATATATATATATATATATATATATATATATATATATATATATATAATATATATATATATATATATATATATATATATATATATATATATATATATATATATATATATATATATATATATAATATATATATATATATATATATATATATATATATATATATATATATATACCTGGACTAGATAAATCGTTGGAAGAAAAAGATGTTTTTGTCTCACCACCTGAACAATTAAAAGAAACAAAGTTTCGGCTATATGTCTTTCTTAATGACAAAAGACACGCCGAAACAAAAGTTGAAGGTCAAACAAAAAAAAACGTAATTTCACAAAGGCACTACTTCTAATTTAAGGTCCATTTGGACGTCATGACAACAAGAAAAGGCTCAAATTGTCTGCATTTAGAAGACAAGCGACAGTGAGAATCCATATATAGAAGCCTTCCATGTGCCGAGTGGCGGAACATTTTGGCGAAGCTGCCGGGCTCCCAGCTATATATATATATATATATATATATATATATATATATATATATATATATATATATATATATATATATATATATATATGTATATATATATATATGGCACGTACGCAGGAATTTTTTCGGGGGGGGGGGACGTTCGAAATAGCAGATATAAAGTAGCACTTTTTTATTTAGTAATGCAAAAAGCACGTATATCGGAAAATACAGATTAACTTTAATCTGTAGTATTGTAGCGAATGGGAGGAAGAAGACTGAAGCCTCAAAAGTAAGTTTTAAACTCACGTTATGTTCATAGCGATTTAGAACCTGTGATTAATGTATTATATTCCACTGAAAGGGAAATTTTAGGGTTAACAATGCAATATGGGTGCTGTGGGGGGTAGTTCTTCTATTGCAAAATGTAGACTTTAATGATAAATGATAGTTTCCAAAATTGATCCATTAAAAGCTGTAATTTATCCTGAAAAGGGGAGGGGGATAAACGCCCTAATATCAAGGATAATTCTATTTTGCTGCGGAAAGCAAATTCTCTTTACAAAAAAAAAATAACAGTACCATTGCTAATTACTTCAAAGAGGGCAAAAAGTTAGACAGAAAATGGGTTAATTGGGCAGTGACTTGACCGGATAATTGCATGCAGTAAAATCCCCCAAAAAGTCTTCACACATGTATCTAGATTCTTAATAAATGTACTTTTTTTGCCAGAAAGCCCAAGAAACCATGGGGAAATTAAACATTTCACAAAATTTCGGGGGGGGGGGCGGTCCCGAAGGCCCTCCTGCGTACGTTCCAGATATATATATATATATATATATATATGTATATATATATATATATATATATATATATATATATATATATATATATATACTTATATATATATATATATATATATATATATATATATATATATATATATATATATATATATATATATATATATATATATATATATAAATACTTATATATATTTATATATATATATATATATATATATATATATATATATATATATATATATATATATATATATATATATATATATATATATATATATATATATATATATATATATATATAGGTGAAATTGAGGATTCTATTTTTATTGATCATTACCTCAATATGCAGTCATTCAGTTTTGGGAGTAGCAAAGCTTAAAATAGGAAAGAAACACAAATTAGACATAACCTAAAAACATATGGCACCGGTTAATATAGCTTAAAACAAGTTGTTATTGTTCGAATTTTAAGGGTAAAAAAAAATCAAATTTAACTAATTAGTTCTGTCTATTTATTTTCACAGTTCAAGGCTTACAGTTCACAATTTCACAAATTGATGAAAATGTGGTACTGTTCTAAAAACTTCTTAATGTTGAAACAACCAAAATAAAAAACTTAGAAAATCATGTTTTCAGGTATGTATAGACTCAAGATGTGTTCGGGGACGAGAAACTTTTGTGTTTTAATGTCCTTCATAGGATTAAGACGAAATATAAAATACAGAAAATACGGGTGTAATATTTCAAATAGGACAGTGGGAAAGAACAAATAAACCTTTTTTTGTACTAATAATAATAAAAGTCCTAATATTCCGGCATCACATCCGGAAGCCTTTATCAACAAAAACAATTAACAAAAAAAAACTAAACAAAACATATAAACAAAAGGGAAAAAAAACAAAAACACAGACAATAAAATCCTCATATCTCAATGCTGTCTAATACGAAAATGTTCGCCATACAATAGCACCAAAACAAACATATTATATCGCACAGTAATAATGTAGCAGTAGGGATATGACTGGGTGAGGGTAATTGCATAGTGAACATTTTCATGTTGGTAGTTATTAAGATGTGAGTTTTTTATCGCTTCTGTCTTTGTTTTTCATTTTATATTTTGTTTAATTTACTTGTTTTTCTCATCAATAAAGGCTTTCGGCCCTGACGCCGGAATATTTAGATTTTTATTTGTGATTAACTAAGAAAAAAGATGTTTTTATTTGGATTTTTATTTATGATTAAATAAGAACAAAAGATGTTTGTTATTAGCTTATAGGCCTATAAGGAGTAAAGTTAAAAATAAAAAACGAACAGAAATTATTTTGTGTATGAGGGGGTTGCACTGTCCTCAACACTTCGCTCTTCACGCTAAAGTCGTTTAGTACTTTTGAAAAAAAACTTCCTATTCTAATTAAGCTGTCCTTGTGTTTCAGGAGTCGTTCTTAAGGAACTAGAATAAAAATTTGAATTTTAGTGTAAAGAGCAAGGGGTTGAGGAGGGGACAGCCCCCTTTATATAACGAATCATTTCTGTCTGTTTTAAGCTTTAATGTTGCTCCTTAATTTCTGTCGAAACAATTTATTTTTTCACATTTAATTTCTGATTAGTTCCCCCTTCCATGGAAAATTCCCTCCCCCACCGAAAATTCCTCCATATAAATTTTCTCCTACGTGAAATGCATCCACCTGGAAAATTCCCTTAGGCAATCAGCACTGAAAATTCCTTGTGGATAATTCTGCCGGAAAAATTCTCCTTGTTATACATTCATATGAAATAGACTTCTGAGCGTTTTTCAAATCAACCCGGAAGTCCCCAAACTCCTTGGGAACTTTCTCCCGAAATCCCCCCCCCCAGTGGAAAGTTGATCCCACGGAACATTCCTCGATGGAGGATTTTTCCCGTGGAAAGTCCCCTCCCAACAGAAAAGTCTTCAAGGCAATTGCAACCCCGCTGAAAATATCCCCCGGACAATTCCTCCTGAACATCTCCACATGTAAAATTGAGTCGGCAAAGAGAACATAAGACAAACAAAAAGAATTCCATATAAGAATTCTGTCAAATCCCCGTAAACTTAAAATTTCTCCTGAAAAATTCACATTGAAAATACCCTTCCCCACAGAAGATTCTCCCCGTGAAAAATCTTCCCCTGCAGAACTCTCCCCCCCCCCCAGAAAAATGTCTGTATACTTCCCGATAGCGAACACTATACTTGAACAACGGGCAAATCTAATAACTTACAATCCTTTTCCCACGTGCTATGGGAGGTCATGTTAACCCCAAAGGCCTAGTTATTGGACCTTTCAGTTATGCTGAACAAACTGGCTTTCGCAAAATTTTGATCGGGCGGTCTGGGTGAAAAAGGGAGTGCGGGAGGGAGTTGGTTGCCCTCTGATCTTTTGGTCACTTAAAAAGCGCACAAACTTTTAATGTCCATTTAAATGAGCCTCTTTTGGTATTCTAGGATAATTTGTTGTAAATGGTCACCCCTCGAAAAAAAAGAAATAAACAAACACGCTTCTGTGATCTTTCTTTTGACAAGAAATACAAAATTTCAGATTTTTACAGAAGGTCGCATTAGGCCTATACAATGATGTTCTCTGATAAGCTAAATCTTATGATGCGATTTTCTTCGAGGTTACTTGACTTTTTATGAGTGTTTCCCCCCTTTTTCGAAAACCAAGAAAACATTTTCAGGCATGTAGTTTTTGATTGGTACCATTAAACTTAATGGATCTTATATATTGGGAATGAGCGTAGAATCCGGTTTTTCTATCTATCTATTGATACCAAGTTTCTACTTTTTAGAGTTTTGGTCACTTTTGAACCAAGTTGCCTCTTTGCTCTTTCATTTTTTTTAATTTTTTCCACCGTCATATTTGAAATATCATGCCGATGTTTCTATATTTTTCATTTTTTTTTTTTAAATTGCAAGGCAGGTCTTAGAAATTATTTACATTTAGTCATTGCTACTTTTACTGATTTCTAATATATAGACCACTGCTCTTAACATGTATTTGATGAATTGTGTCAGTCGGGTTGTTTGTTCCTGCAATACAAAATTTCTTCGGTAAAGCTTACCGGTTCTATTGCTAAAATACTCTATGTGAAATAAATAAAAGTTTTATTGTGTTCAAAAATCCAGTGAAAAATTTTATTAGTTAAATGAAGTACCCCTGAAGTGTTTGAGATTCTTTAGTGACAAATTCTAAGTTTCTTAACTTATTTGACATAAGTGGGTTTTCCGGTAACCATAATACATTTTGGGGGTGCACTGCTTTCATGGGACTTGAAATTAAAAGTACTGGATTATAAAATACTTAAAAAAGATATGTGAAAAAATACATAAAATAGGAAAAAAAGCAACACTAGGGCATTGAACAGAGAGCCGCTCATGGAGGGGCAAGGGAACTGAAACCCTGATGTAGCTTCGATTCTTATTTGTATAATACACTGTAATACGGAAAGTGTGTATATTTCTTTTCCCATAAAAACCATGAGCCTCAGCCTTGTAAAATTTGCTATAATTCATTCACCTTTGATAAAAATGAAAAGAAAAGAAAAATAAAATTGATAAACCCTAATTAAATGAATGTGTAGATCAAAATTAATTTTGTTCAGGAACAATTTATATATTTTTCGTGTGACCTAATATCCGTCTGTTTTGGTATTGTCTCATACCTTGCTTATTCGGCATCTTATGCTTAAAGGAGGTCAAATTGAATTTGCTCTCTGGACCCATTCTTAGGTCTATTCATACTGGAAACCGTGATTTCCGTGTTTTTCTTTTGTTTTATTTTTTTTAATTATGGATTTTTTTAGGTAGTATCACTTTTTCATCAGTGTTTCCGCGTTGAACCGTGATTTTTTGTGCTTAAAGATTCAAATATTAACATTATGTTGACTTCCAAAGACAGCTATGCTGCCAAAGGAAAGCTAAACCTTCGGCGTGTTTTAGGAGTCGAATAAACATTTTGAGGGGGGACAATCCCCCCTCAGGTGTACGGCCTTGGAAAATAAATGGATATCTTCCAAGAGGTGCGAAAAAGCTGTCTTACCTAATTCCTTGCCAATCCTACTTACCTAATTAAATAAAAAAAAACTAGTTTTTTAACTGAAAGTAAGGAGCGAAGTTAAAACTTAAAACGAACAGAAATTACTCCGTGTATGAAAGGGAATGTTCCTTTATCAACGCCCTGCTCTTTACGCTAAAGTTTGGCTCTTTCTCTCAATTCTACTTTATTGAACAGTAAAAAACTTTAGCGTAATGAGCGGGGCGTTGAGAAGGGAACCGTCGCTTTCATAGATGGAGTAATTTCTGTTCATTTTAAGTTTTAATGTCGCTCCTTACTTTCAGTTAAAAAAAAACTAGTTTTTTGTTTAATTTCTGAACGTTTTTGAATTAATGCATGTTTGATTTTGGCTCTCCGCACATAAATTATTAAAATGAAATTTGCATATTAATTCTTTTTTTGGGGCTAAATAGCTTTCTCTTAGTTTTGATTAGACGATTTTTAGAAATAAGGGGTGGGGGAGAAGGCCTAGTTGCCCTCCAATTTTTCGGTTCCTTAAAAAGGCAACTAGAACCTTTAATAAAGAACGTTTTTGTTAGTAAAAACTAAACGTAACTTAAGAATCAACTTACGTAACAAACTTCTATATTCTTATATTCTTATTTTTATTATGTATATGATGGGGTTTGTCCCCTCGTTAATACCTCGCTCTTTACACTAAAGCTTAAGTTTTGTCCCAATTATTTAAGAACGGCCCCTGAATCAGAATGGCCGTAGAATAAATAGTTGAAATTACTAAAATACTTTAGCATAAAGAGCGAGATATTCAAAAGAAGAAGAACCCCTCATATGCGTAATTATCTCCGTATGTTTTAAGTTTTAATGCTACTACTTACTTTCAATTGAAAAAACTATGTTTATTTTTAAATAACGACGAAGACCACACTGCCTTTCCATCACAAACACCAAAAACAAGAAGAACAAAAAAAATAAAATAAAAAATAAACACGCACCCGTGATCGGTCTTCTGGCAAAAAATACGAAGTTCCACATTTTTGTAGATAGGATCTTGAAACTTCTACAGTGGGGCTCTCTGATACGCTAAATGCGACGGTGTGATTGTTGTTAAGATTTTATGACTTTTAGGGGGTGTTTCCTCCTATTTCCAAAATAAGGCAAATTTTCTCAGTGTCGTTTACTATTGAGCCGGGTCGATCCTTACTATAGTTCGTTACCACGAACTGTTTGATAGTAGAATGAACTCCAGTTATGTTTATTTTTTTATTTGTGAACAGTAAAGACGCTTTGGACATACCTTACGCATTGGAATACATATGTAGTCTTACATAAGCCAAATAGGATACGCAAATTTTAATTTTTCAACCTGTTTAGATTATTTCCCTACGACAAATAAAAAAGAGTTATTTCAAAAATATGTTGTCATCTGCTCGTGGCAATGAAAAACATATTCTTCTAATACGCAACTCTTGTTTAGGCCTATTTCTTTGCTCGCGAAATGAGGCCTTTAAAACCAATGAAGATTCAACTTTTCTAAATGGATTAATCTGTAGTTAACTAAAATCATCTTTCTAAAATTATCGCCATGATCTTTCTAAAGGGGCTCCCATTATTACCAGCGCAACGCATTTGCTTGCTACTAAGGAGGAAAAAACAAGACACTGTTCTATTATTGTTGGGCTAAGACCTGACATCTACCAGGTGTGAAATGACAACCTGGAAAGAATAAGGCTTTCATCAAGGTTAAGCGGTAAGTCGTCCAACACCTGACGTGGGGATACTTCGGATCCATTGTTACTTTACATCTGTTCAAACACTTCCTGTTTTTCTTTGCTATTTGTTCTGGAATATCTTCCTAAATCGTCACAGAGATAAAAGACTACATGAATAGTAGCCCCCCTCTACGAAGGGGGGGAGAGCTCTCGGCCTGTTCCACTGGAAACCTAAATTTAGTTTAAATGCGCTTCTTATTCTATTTATCATTTGGAACGTTTACTTATTACCCCCCCACCCTGAAAAACTCATTCGTATGTTCATAAGACATAATTGCATTATTAATAATGTAGATGATAACCTGCATAATGATGACGTACATATTACATGATAACGTAAATTATTAATAACAAGTGCTTGAAAAAAAAATAGTTTGGAAATCCCAAACTCTATAGATACTTTTTCCTCTTTGCGACAGCTACCTTGCGACATTTCTTTATTGTTGGTTGGCTCTGCCTCTCTGTACACATTTAGGGTGCATTCTAGAAGATAATTATAATTAATGATAATTAATTATTTTCTATCCAGAACACCAAATAACAAAATGGGATAGATTCGTTGTATTATAAGGGCAAAAACTGTCCTTATGGACTATACCAAACACACTAGAGAAGTTTGTTCTCTTAGATGTGAGATAACCGGTGTTATATTAATTTTCAATGTACTTGTACGGGTGACAGAATGCATTGATTTTGTTTAATTTGGGCTATATATTTGCACATTAGCGATTATTATATTCAGAAAAAAAAATCATTTGCTCACTTTATTCGTAGGTCAGTAATATAAGCGACCCCAAACTTATATTGTACCAAAATTATTGACATTGACTTTTTAGGCAACAATTGATAAATTTTTGATCCAAATATCGGTAAGAATACGTCCAGGCTAATATTGGTAGCAAAGCGATCGGGGCCCTTAAAGCTAGGAATGTGAAAATTTCAACAATCTCTGGAAATTGCCAGATCTGAAATTTGAGCCATGAAAAAATGTTGCTTCTGTTTGTCGGCAGGGAGGGATTTCTCAAAGGCATAAAATTGGCGAAATAGACTTCTCACCAAACCACTCGACCTAATCAACGAACCGTTTCGGAACCAAATTTGAAGAATAAAAATTACACAGGGTCTTTGACAGTAATGGCCAATAATTTATGCTCAAGCATGGATGCTGGCCATTGTTAAACCGAATGAGCCCAGTCAATTTCTAATGAAGTTTTTCTTTTATATTGTATGCTAATTATCTGTGAAAGTTTCTACATTTCTGGAAATATAGCAGCGATTCTCATCTTTTTGTACTAGTCTAGTCTACATACAAGGGCCATATGATTTTTTTTTTGGGGGGGGGGCATGGAAAAATTAATTTTATTTGATAATTTGAATGAAGTACTAGAAAATTTCCAAAAACTGGGAACGCGAAGGGGGGACAAACCTTGAGACCCCTCCCCACGTGTGTTCCTTGTTACCTATGAACCGTTTTGTAAAGGAAGAGAATCAGTTGAATCACCCGAGTGGTCTCCTATCTTTTATTTTTCTCACAAAATATTAAATGAGACAGATTGTGTTTCCACTGGGCAAAATTCTGTTTAAACGGAACATAAATTTCAGAGTAATAACCTTCAAACAAAAACATAGTACTAAAACGCTCTAGCGAGCACAAATACTGTTACTACATTCAAATCTGATATGTATTACTCAACAACAAAAATGAATATTGCAACGATAATATAATATTTATTTCTAACCCACTTACATGAAAATAAGAATAGTGGAGTAAGCATTTTAGAAAAAAAGACGTGATACAGATATGAAAATCAGCAATAACATGAATCAGCAATAACTTTAAATAACAATGACGTTAAATAAAAAAAATAATAAAAGAAACGATCAGACCGTGGTGAGGCGGCAAACGCCTATACGCCGTTTCCGAAAGCTTTTCGTGCAAACCAGTCAGCTTCTCAGTAATGTTCAGAAGGTAGAACTTATTGACTATTTTTCGATTCTTATACCATAGAAGAAGATAAAGAAAAAATTTAAAGAAGCAGAAATAACAGACTCGAATATCACTAAAATCTTTTTTCCTAAAAATAGGGTAAAGCCCGGAAAGGTAAAGAACAGAACGATCTGAAAAGGTAGAATAAAGATCATATTTCCCTCGATTGGCTACAATAGAAATTGGCTAATAGGAATAAAAAATTTCAACTTTTCTATGCTGAGCACAATGGCGTATTTTGCCTAGAAAAAAATAAAAAAATAAAAATATATTGTAACATAATAATGAATTATTAAAATATAATTTGAAATATAATTTTTTTTGGGGGTATTTAATTACCCATACAATATCTTGAGGGAGTCTTGAGGGAGGGAGGCTCTTGAGAGTTTTTTGCTCTCGAAAAGCTCCATTTTTCAGTTCCAAAACGAGATTATGGCTCTGGCTTATCATATATAAATCTAGTCTTTTTAAATATAGCTCAGTAGTTAGAAAGTATTTGAAGTAAACATTTATTATGTGGACTTTTTAAAGTTAAATCGCCATAAACAACCGCTCTAAACTAACTGCAGTGGCCCTACACTCAGTGCTGAAAATTCAAAAAATATAGTAGAAGAAAAGGTTTTCTTCAATTTTTTAAAATAAAGACAAAAAAAATCTATCTTAGAATCCAACGGGTAGATGGGGCATTTTTTTTCTGCAAAAATGTAAAAATTTTGTTTAAATGTTGTGTGGCAGTTGCACCCCCAGACACGGCCTAATTGGCGCCCCTCGTAGCACCACCGGCAACAAAGCCTTGTGGGAGGAATATGAATTTAAAATATCCCCTTGTTTATTCAAGTTCTTATTGTTGTTACCGTTGAATGAAAGAGCTCTGACTCTTATTTCAGCAGTAGAAATAGTAAAATTGTTCTCTGGTTTTCTAAGAAATATACCTGTCTTTCCAAAGACTGAACTTAACTTTCTGTATATTTGTTCCTGTCTCTCTTTGTATCGTTCTGTAAAATGTTTTGGATTTTCTGTCTTGAAGTTTTAATTTCTTTGGAAAAAGAGATGGAAAATTAAAGTTTCATTATAATATCCTGTAATTCTAGATTTCTCGACAGTTTTCACTTTTGAAAATTGCCATTTTTTTTCTTGAAAAATGAAAAAAAAAAATGGTGGGATGAACTAAAGTTGCCCAAAGCATTTTGTTTAGTTCGAGATCTTCTCTGCAACAAAGGAACGATATTAGTGTCTTCAGGTTTTTAATTCCAAATGGAAACATAAAATTACCTCAAAGAAAGCTTAAACAAGGAAAGGAATGATTAACTAGAATTAACAAAACACTAGGATTGACAAATCATTGAAAAAGATGAGCATAGGCATGTCTAAGCCGGTTAAATGTCCCCGTCAAGCTAAAAATAGCAAAAAGGCGCAAAAAACTGAAAAATGTACTCAAAGGAAGAACGAGTTACATTTTTTTAAAGTTCTCTATTTATTAGAAATGCCTCCTCTACCTTTTTTATTACAATCCTGCATAAAACCATAAAAAAGCACTTCAAATTATTCTTAAAAGAACAAAAATTAGATCTACATAATCACCAAGTGATTGTATTTTTTTAATCCTAAATGTCAGAATTTTCATGTAAAATCTCTTGAAATATATTTTTTATTTATGCAATCTCCAATATATACACATTGTAAATTTCATTACGATGCGACATTGCCCTTTCTATTTCCCCCTGTTTGTAGCTATGAGTAGTATCCCCTCAACAAATTTAAACACATCCCTATCCCTCCATTGCACAACATCCCTATCCTACAATCCCGTGAGAAACCTATTCCGTCATTCCCATGAGAGCCAGCAGGTGCTTGTTACGCTTAAGGGATTGTTTTCTAAGAGATGTGGGTGCCTGTTACATAATAGGGGGCAGTTTAATTTGATTGTTATGCAATAAGGTTTGCAGTGTTACATAATAGGACCTGTTAAAGACCGTTAGTCTGGCGAGGAAGTCATGGTTGTAACTGAGAGGGGCAAAATTATGGGTGTTACATAATAACGGTGCACATGTGGGAAAAAACCTTGGTTGTGACACAATCCTGCTGTTTTTATTATTGTTTATTGTTTTTATTTGAGCAGAGGTAACTTGCCATTTAATTGCTAGATTGTTATGTTCCATGGTTGACAGTGACACTCAGTGTTTGACACACAGCATCCTTTAACAAGTATCATCACACATATGACATTTTTCTGGCATTTTCATGCATAAATATTCGTTTACACTAGAATTAAGGGGTTAAACTTCGATTCTAAGCTTCGAAACTGTTAAGTGTTTCTTTTTATGACTAATGGTGATTAAGGGCAGCTTGCCACAATTTACTAGCCCCCCTCCCAACGACACTGTCTTGGCGCACATTATCAGAACTAAGGGTTTTTCAACCTTGTCTGCTCTAAAAATAATTTAAAATCTAAAAATTGACCATCTTCTATTTGAACAGCCATTTCATTGCTAGACTGCGATGCCCGATGACAATCCAAGCCTGTGACAAGCAATGGCTGACAAACGACACATCTTAGTTAGCATTATTACACATTTGACATTTTTTGGGCATTTTTCTGCAAAAATATGTGTTTACACTAGAATCTATAATTGAAACTTAATTAAAAAATCCATTAGAGTTTCTTCTGATGAATCCTAGCAATCGAGACCAGCGTGAAATTTTGTACCAGCCCCCTCCCTCTGATGATACCTAAAGGGGTTTCAACCTTTTTTCTCTCAAAAAATTTATTTATGAACTACAAAATGACCATTTGTTTTTATTTAAACAGTGGAAACTTGCCAATTCATTGCTAGACTGCAATGTTCCATGCTTCTATGACAGTACAAGCCTGTGACATTCAATGACTGACAAACGACCCTCTATAGAAATCAGAATCAATTATGACATTTTTAGGGAATTTTCTTGCAAAAATCTTCGTTTACACTGGAATTGATCATTTCAACTTACTGAAAAAATCCCTGTTAATGATTCTTTTGATGGCTTCTAGTAATTAGGACCAGCGTGGCACAACGCACCATCCCCCAATAATACCCTTCCGGCACACATTATCAAACCTAAGGTTTTTTCGACATTTTCCCTCTCAAATAAATATATAAACTAAAAAAATGACCATTGTTTTATTTAAGGTGTGGAAACTTGCCATTTAATAGCTAGATTGAAATGTTCCATCGCGATTCCCAGCCTCTGACACTCAATGGTTGACACACGGTACCCTTTAGCAAGCATTATCACACATATGACGGGCATTTTCATGCAAAAATATTCGGTTACACTAGAATCAAGCGTTTAAACTTCGATCCTAAACTTCTAAACTCATTAGCGTTTTTTTGATGACTCCTAGCGATTGGAACCAGGTTGGGGCAATGTACACGACTGACAAACGACACCCTCTAGCAATTATTATCACACATTTGACTTTTTTTGTGCATTTTCCTGCAAAATATATATTTACACTAGAATTCATCATTTAAACTTAATGAAAAATTCCCATTAGCGTTTTTTCTGATAACTCCTAGCAACTGAGACCAGCTTGACTCACTGTTCTAGCTCCGACGACACCCTCTGGGTGTATATTATCACAACTAAGTGTTTTTGAACCTTTTTTTCTAGAAAACAAATTTATAAACTAAAAATGACCATTCTTTTTATTTGAACTTGTTGCTTGCTAACTCTTGTTCGTGAAACTTGTTTCATCTTGATTTTTCTTTTTGTGAAACTTGTATATTGATTTTTCTCTTCGTGAAATTGATTTTGTTCATGGAACTTGTTGCTTGTTGGTTCCATTCGTAGAACTTGTTGCGTGTTGATTTTTGTTCGTGAAACTTGTTGCATGTTGATTTTTTCGTCGTGAAACTTGCACATTGGTTTTTCTTCTTGTGAAACTGATTTTGCATGGAACTTGTTGTTTACTGAGTTTTTTCGTGAAACTTGTTGCATATTGATTTTGCTTATCGTGAAACTTGTACATTCAGTTTTCTCCTAGTGATATTGATTTTCTCCCTGAAACTTGTTGCGTGTTGATTTTTGTTCGTGGAACTCTGATTTTTGTTCTTGAGACTTGTTGCATGTGGATTTTTTCTCTTCGTAAAACTTGTACATTGATTTTTCTCCTTGTGAAGCTGATTCTGTTCATGCAACTTTCGTCCGTGAAACTGTTTGCATCTTGTTTTTTTGCCTCGTTAAACCCATTTTGGTTATGGAACTTGTTGCGTTCTGATTTTTGTTTTTGGAACTGGTTGCGTCCTGAAATTTCTTCGTAAAACTTATACATTGGTTTTTCTCTTAATGAAACTAGTTTCGTTCATTGGAACTTGTTGCCTGCTTATTTTTGTTCGTGGGACTTGTTGCGTGCTGATTATTGCTCGTGAAAGTGTTTGCATGTTCGCTTTTCTCTTCATGAAACTTGTGCATTGATTTTTCTCCTCGTGAAACTGATTCTGTTCATAGAACTTGTTGCAATTTGAATTTTCTTTCTTGAAATTGTTACGTGCTCTTTTTCGTTCGTGAAACTTATTGCATGTTGATACTTCTCTTCATGGAGCTTTTGCATTGATTTTTCTCCTCTTAAAACTGATGTTACTCATGGAACTCATTGCATGCTGATTTTTGTTCGCGGAAGTTGTTGCGTTTTGATTTTTATTCATGAAACTCGCCACATGTTGATTTTTTTGTCGTGAAAATCGCACATTGATTTTTCTTCTTGTGAAACTGATCTTGCTCATGGAACTTGTTGTTGACTGAGTTTTCTCGTGAAACTTGTTGCGTGCTGATTTTGTTCATAGAATTTATTTCCTTGCATTTTTTTTTTGTTTCTGAAAATTGTTGCATATTGATCTTTCTCTTCGTGAAACTTGTACATTCAATTTGTAAGCTCATTGCATGCTGATTTTTATTCGCAGAACTTGTTGCGTACAGATTTTTATTCGTGAAACTTGCTGCATCTTGATATCTCTCCTCGTGAAACTCGTACATCGATTTTCCTCCTCGTGAAACTAATTTTGTTCGTGGAACTTGTTGCGTGCTGAATTTTGCTCATGGAACCAATCGTTTTGATTTTTGTTCGTGAAAAATCAAAAACATTGGTTTTTCTCTATATGCAACTGATTCTGATCATTGAACTTGTTGTGTGCTGTTGTTTTGCTCGTTAAACTTCCTGCATGCTGAATTTTTGTCCTTGAAACTTGTTGCGTGTTAATTTTTCTCTTCGTGAATCTTGGAAATTGAATTTTTACCCTCGTAAAACTTATTTTGCTCATGAAATTTGTTGTGTGCTGATTTTGTTTGTTACACTTGGTATGTTTTGATTTTTGTTCGTCTCAGGAACAAAAATCAGCACGCAATAATTTCCATGGACAAAATTGACCCGAAACAAGTTTCCTCAACCAAAATCAAAACACAGCAAGCTCCATGAGCGAAAATCAGCACGCAATAATCTTCATCAACTAAATCAGTTTCACAAGGAGAAAAAATGTACAAGTTTCATGAAAAGAAAATAAACATGCAACAAGTTTCACAAACAAGAAATCAGTACGCAGCAATTCCACGAACTAAAAATCAGCTCGCAACGAGTTCCATGAACAAAATCATTTTAACGAGGAGAACAATAAATGTACGAGTTTCACGAAGAAAAAAAGGAAAATGCAACAAGTTTCATTAACAAAAATCAATACGCAACAAGTTCCATCAGCAAAAAACAGCACGCAACAAGTTATATGAGCAAAATCAGTTGCACCAGGAGAAAAACAAATATACAAGTATTAAGGAGAGAAAAATCAACATGCAATAAGTTTCATAAACAAAAACCAGTGCCCAAAAGTTCCATGAACAAAATCATCACGTGAGCAGTTCAATGAAAGAAAAATCAGTTTAAAGATGGGAAAAATTATTGCACAAGTTTCACTTGGAAAAGAAAATCAAGATGCAACAAGTCTCTTGACAAAAATCAGCATACAAGAAGTTCTTGAACAGAAAATTAGCACACAACATCTTCTATGAATTAATCAGTTTCATGAGGAGAAATATCAATGTACAAGTTTCACGAAGAGAAAAACTCATCATGCCACAAGTTTCACAAACATAAATCAGCACGAAATTGAGAAAAACAAATATACAAGTTTTAAGGGTTGAAAAATCAACATGCAATAAGTTTCACAAACTAAATCCAGCGCCCAAAAAGTTCCATGAACAAAATCATCACGTGACACGTTCAATGAAAAAAAAATCAGTCTAAAGTTGGGAAAATTATTGCAAAAGTTTCACTTGGAGAAAAATCAAGATGCAACAAGTTTCTTGAAGTAAAATCAGCATGCAAGAAGTTCCTTGAACAAAAAATCAGAACACAACATGTTCTATGAATTAAATTAGTTTCATGAGGAGAAATATCAATGTACAAGTTTCGCGAAGAGAAAAAACCATCATGCCACAAGTTTCACAAACATAAATTAGCACGAAACAAGTTCTGCGTACAAAACCAGCTCGCAATAAGTTCCAATGAATAAAGCAGTTTCACGAGGAGAAAAATTAATGTAAAAGTTTCATGACGAAAAAAATAGACATGCAAGAAGTTTCGCGAAAAAACATCAGGACGTAACACGCTCCATGAGCTAAATCAATACGCATCAAGTTCCATGAACAAAATTAGCTGCACGAGAAGAAAAATAGTGTACAAGCTTCACGAAGAGAAAAACCGACATGCAACAAGTTTCACGAACAAACCAGAAAGTAAAGGAGAAAAATCAATGTACAAGTTTCACGAAGATCAACGTATCATAAGTTTCACGAACAGACATTAGCACGCAAAAAGTTCTACGAAAAAATTGAAACCACAATAAGTCTCCGATAAAACCGATAAACCGATAAAAAAATCAGTTTCATGAGAAGAAAAGTCAAATGTACGAGTTTAACGAAAGAAAAATCGACATGCATCAAGTTGTATGAATACAAATCAGCAAGCAATAAGTTTCACGAAGAGACATGCAGCAAGTTTCGCGAACAAAAAAAATCAGCACCCAACAAGTTCCATGAAAAATTTTTCTCCTTTTACGAGGAGAAAAATTAATGTACGATTTTCACAAAGAGAAAAATGAAGATGCAACAAATTTAAAGAACAAAAAATCAGCTCGCGACACGCTCCACAAAACAAAATCAGTATGCAACAATTTCTATGAACAAAATCAGTTCCACGATGTGAAAACTGACATGCAACAAGTTTCGCGAACAAAAATCAGCACGCAACGAGCTCCACGAACAAAAATCAGTAGTCAACAAGTTCCATGAATAAAATCAGTTTTATGAGGAAAAAAAATATACAAGTTCACGAAGAGGAAAATCAAATTGCAACAAGTTTCACGATCAATAATTAGCCCACAAAAAATTTCACGAGTAGAAAAATCAATGTACACGTTTCACGAAGAGAAAATTCAATAAGCAACAAGTTTCACGAGCAAAAATCATTTCGAAACAAGTTTCACGAATAAAAATCAGCACGCAATAAGTTACATCAGCATAACCCGTATCACGAAGAGAAAAATCATTTGCAATTTTCACGAAGAAAAAATAAACATACAACAAGTTTCACGAAGAAATTTCAGCACTCGGTTACTTTCCTGAACAAATCAACATGGAAGAAAAAAATGAAGAAAAAAATCAACATGGAACAATTTTCACGAACAAAAATCAGCATGCAGTAATTTCCATGAATAACAATCAATGTGTAGCAAATTGTATGAACACAATCTGTTTTACGAGGAGAAGAATCAATGTACAAGATTCACGAAGAGATAAATAAATACGCAACATGTTTTACCATCATAAAAAATCCGCTCGCAGTAAGTTCCACGAACAGAATTAGCACGCAAAAAGTTCCATGAACAAAATCAGTTCTGGAGGAGAAGAATTCGTGTACTAGCTTCACGAAGAGAAAATTTAATATGCAACAAGTTTTACAAACAAAAATGAACGCGTAACAACCTATATGAACAAAAAATCAACATGTAACAGGTTCCATGAATAAAATCGGTTTCACGAGGAGAGTAATCTATGTACATGTTTCACGAAGAAAAAATCAACATGCAACAGTTTTCACGAATAAAAATAAGCACGCAATAAGTTCCGCGAACAACAATTAATGTGCAACAAATTCCATGAACAAAATCTGTTTTACGAGAAGAATCAATGTACAAGATTCACGAAGAGCAAAATCAATATGCAACAAGGTTTACTAACATAAAAATATCAACACGCAGCAAGCTCCACGAACAAAAATTAGCGCGCAAAAAGTTCCATGAACTTTTCGTCAGTTTCGCGAGGAGAAATATCCATGTTCGAGTTACACGAAGAGAAACTTTAATATGCAACAAGTTTTACAAACAAAAATCAGAACGCAACAAGTTTTATGAACAAAAAAATCAACATACAACAAGTAGTGAAATCAGTTTCACCAGGAGAATAATCAATTTACAACTTTCACGAAGAGAAAAATCAACATGCAATAAGTTTCACGAATAGTATTCAGTACGCAACACGTTCCACGAACAGAAATCAGCACGCAACAAGTTCCACGTACAAAATCAGCACACAACAAGTTCCAAGAAAAAAACAGTTTCATAAGGAGTAACATCAATGTACAAGTTTCACAAAGAGAAAAATCATCATGCAGCAAGTTATGCGATGAATAAACAGTACAACACAAGTTCCACGAACAGATTCTGCACGCTAAAAGTTCCATTAACAAAATCGGTTTCAGGAGGAAAATCAATGTACAAGATTCAAGAAGAGAAAAATCAACATGCAACAAGTTTCAAGGATGAAAAATCAGTTCGAAACAAGTTCCACAAACAAAAATCAGGGTGTAATTATTTCCATGAACAAATCAGTTTCACGACGAGAAAAATCAATGTACAAATTTCACGAAGAGAAAAATCAATATACAACAAGCTTTGCGAACAAAAATCAGCACGGAACAAGTTCCCCGAACAAAAATCGGCACGCAACAAGCTCCATGAGCAATATCAGTTTCACGAGGAGAAAATTAATGTACATTTTTCTCGACGAAAAAAGCAACATACAACAAATTTCACGAAGAAAAATCATCACGCAACAAGTTCCACGGAAAAGAATCAACACGCAGCAAGTTCCATGAACAAAATTAGTTTTTTTTAGGATGAAAATCAATTTACAAGTTTCACGAAGATAAAAATCGAGATGCAACAAGTTTCACTGATAAAAATCACGAAGCAACAAGCTCCATGAACAAAAATAAGCACGCAACAAATTGTTCTCCTCGTGAACTGAACAAGATCAGTTCCACGAGGAAAAAATCAATGTAAAAGTTTAAAGAAGCGAAAAAACAACACACAACAAGTTTCAGGAACAAAATCAGTTTTGTGAGGTGAAAAATCAATGTACAAGTTTCACGAAGAAACAATCAACATGCAACAAGTTCCACAAATAAAATAAACACGCAACAAATTCCATGAACAAAATCAGTTTGAAAATGAGAGAAATCAATGTACAAGTTTCACGAAGAAAAATTCAATATGCAACAAGTTTCTTGAGCAAAAATCCGCACGCAACAAGTTCTACGAACAAAATTAACGCGCAACAAGTTCCAAGAACAAACAATCAACACTCAAAAAGTTCCATGAACAAGATCAGTTTCACGAAGAGAACAATCAATATACAAGTTTCGCGAAGAAAAAATCATCATGCAAAAAGTTTCACGAACATAAATCAGCATGCAACAAAATCCATGAAAAAAATCAACTCGCAAAAAGTTTCATTAACAAAATCAGCTCGCCATAAGTTCCACGAACAAAATTAGTTTCAGGAAGAGAAAAATCAATGTACAAGTTTCATGAAGAGAAAATTCAACCTGCAACAAGTTTCACGAACAAAGTCTATACGCAACAAGTTCAAATAAAAACAATGGCCATTTTCTGGTTTATATTTTTTTATTAAGTGTTTATTAAGTGTGATAATGTGCCTCTGATGGGCTTCATCGGGACTTGTACATTGGTTCATGATGGTCTCAGTTGCTAGAAGTCATCACAAGAAACGTTAATGAGATTTTTTCGTTAAATTTGAATGATCTATTCTAGTGTAAACGAATATTTTTACGGAAAAATGCCCTAAAAACATCATGTGTTTAATTATGCTTACTAGAGGGTGTTGTTTGGCAGCCATTGAGTGTCACAGGCTTCGAATGATCATGGAGCATCGCAGTCTAGCAATGAAATGGCAAGTTTCTGGTGTTCAAATAAAAATAATGGTCATTTTTAGTGTATAAATTTATTTTGTGAGGGCAAAAACGTTGAAAAACTCTTGGGTGTGGCAATGTTCGCCAGCAGGTTGTCATCGGGGGGCTATTACATTGTACTACGCTTGTTCAATTGCTAGGAGTCATCAGAAGAAAAGCTAATGGGGATTTTTCATTAAGTTAAACGCTCGATTCTATCGTAAACGGATATTTTTGCGTGAAAATGCCCAAAAATACGTGTGATAATGCTTGTTATAGGATGCCGTGTGTCAACCATTGAGTTGACACAATGCGGCTAGGAGTTGCCTTGGAACATCATAATTTACAGGGAAGTGGCAAGTTTCCCCTTTTCAAATGAAAACAGTGGCAATTTTTTAGTTTATAAATTTATTTCTCAGGGAAATGCTGAAATAACCTTTAGGTGTCATTATTTATGCCAATAGGATGTCATCGAGGACTGGCACATTTTACCAGCCTGGCCTCAATTTCTAGGATTCATCAGAAGACAAGCCAATGGGTATTTTTTCATTAAGTTTAAATGATTGATTTTAGTGTAAACGACGATTTTTGCGTCAGCTATTGAGTGTCACAGGCTTGGTATTGTCATGTAACATTGCAGTTTAGCTATGACATCGCAAGTTTCCGCTGTTAAAATAAAAACAGTGGTTATTTTTTAGTTTATACATTTATTTTGAGGGAAAGTACTTGAAAAATCTTAGCTGTGATAATGTTCACCAGAAGGGTTTCAACGGGGGAGGGGGCTGGTATATTGTGCCACACTGACCTCAATTGTTAAGAGTCATCAAAAGAAACACTAATAGGGGTTTTTCATTAAGTTAAACGGTCGATTCTATTGTAAACCAATTAACAAAACACTCCATAGTAAAACTGCGCTAAGAACCACCGGCCATATTATCTGATAACATCCTCTAAAGCATTACGTAACAAGCAGGTGCACTTAAATGTAAGCAAATTTCAGTAATCGATTTTCCACCCTTTATGTCAGCTATTGCAATCACATGGGAACACGCAATCAATAGCTTAGTCATTCTAGTATGCGCGAACACGGGATTCTCCTTGTGTGTAATGGGCTAATATGTACAATGTCTTAGCCAAAACAAAATATTAGAAAGGGTATAATGATCCAACTAGTGAGGTGTGATAATATGCGCCAGAATGGTACCATCGGGGGCTGGTACATTTTGAAACGTTGGTCTTATTTGCTAGAAGTCATCAGAAGAATCGCTAATGGGGATTTTTTTATTAAGTTGAAATATTCGATTCCAGTGTAAACGAATATTTTTGCAGGAAAATGCCCTAAAAACGTCATTTTTGTGAACATACTTCCTAGAGGGTGTCGTTTGTCAAACGTTTGGTGTCACAGGCTTGTAACTGTCATGGAACATTGCAGTCTAGCAGTGAAATGGCAATTTCCGCTGTTTAAATAATAACAATGGTCATATTTTAGTTTATAAATTTATTTTTGAGGAAAAACAGTCAAAAACCCCTTAGGTGTCATCAGTGGGGGGGAGTGCTGGTACATTTTGCCACGCCGGAATCAATTGCTAGGAGTGATCAGAAGAAATGCTAATTGGTATTTTGTCATTAAGTTTAAACGATCGATTCTAGTGTGAACGATTCTCGTATAAATCGATTCAGGTGTACTTCAAATGTAAGCAAATTTCAGTAATTGATTTTCCAGCCTACATGTCAGCTATTGCAATCATATGGGAACATGCAATCAATAGCTTAATCATTCTAGTATGCGCGAACAGGAGATTCTCCTTGTGTGCAATGGT
Organism: Artemia franciscana; assembly: GCF_032884065.1. Classification (NCBI taxonomy): domain Eukaryota; kingdom Metazoa; phylum Arthropoda; class Branchiopoda; order Anostraca; family Artemiidae; genus Artemia; species Artemia franciscana. The sequence goes on from NC_088870.1 coordinate 42,645,291, forward strand.
CTATCATGTAGAATGTATTAGCCAAATCAAAATATTAGAAATTTTAAAATGTTCCAACTGATTAGCGTTCTATTCCATTGAGGGGGAGTTCTTTTCGAATCCTAATGTGGACAAAAAATCTTTAATTAAGAAAGGTTCCCTGAAAAAAAAAAACTCTTGAAAGAAAAAACACCTTGAAAGAAAATTAGATCCTGAAAAAAACGCTTTGAATAAAAAAGAAATCCCGAAGAAAATGAAATCTCTTATAAAATAATGGAAAATCTAACATGTACATCGTTATTGCGTAATTCCCTTCGTTTGCGCTGCCATCACGTTACATATCACCTGCACGCCGCCACTACGTAACATCCATGTGTGTGCCGTTACTACGTAACATCCAACGTTTGCGCTGTCATTACGTCATACCCACGGGTGAGCTGTCATTACGTAACATCCACTTAAGCACTGTTATTATGTAACACCCACGTGTGCATCGTCATTACACAACACTCACGTGTATGCCCTCTTCGGCTACTACTGGGATTCCCCATGGGCCCCTGAAGTCTAGCATGTCACGCGAGATTACGTCATTCCCAGTAAATCTACCAAGTTACGTAAGATTACATCGCCCCCAATAAATATAGCAGGGCATGGAATATTGTATCACATTCCACTTGTGCACCGTATTACTTAACATCCAGGTTTGTGCCTCCCCCCCCCAGTTACAATCGGGACTTCCCGCCTGACTAACGGTCTCTAACAAGTCCTATATGTAACACGCCGGACTTTATTGCATAACAACGAAAGTACCCTTTCCCCTATTATGTAACAGACACCAGCATCTTATAGAAAACATTCTCTTTTACGTAACAAGCACTTGCTCGCTCTCATGGGAATGACGGGATAGTGCTTTCGTGAAATGGCAGGATTGGGCTGTTGTTGAAGGGAGGAACAGGGATGTGTTTAAAATTGCTGAGAAGATAGAACTACTGTGATTTTAAAGTTAAACAGTCATCTATAAGAAGTGGGATGCATACATGCTCTCGGTCATGTGTTTCATTATGCTTTTTCAAAACTTAACACGCGGCCGTTCTAGCTAAAAAGAAGACTACCAACATTTTTATTTTTTTTCTGTAAAAATCTGACAAAGTGTGAAAATAAAGTTACATAAACTTGAAATAATACCATGAACCGGAAGCACTAATTGGGAGGGGGCGATTACCCCTTAGGATTTGAAAAGATTCTTTTTTCTATTTTCATTGAAAAAACATCCTAGATTTTAATAAATAACTTTTAATATTCATAAAAAAATGTTGCAACCCTTCCCCCCTCTATCGTTCAGTTTTATAAATTGGTGCCTTTGCCGTAGACGTCGTCCATTGATACCCTGCATCAGTCAATAACAATCTACGGGCGAAATAGCTCAAAACCAGAATAAAGTATAATTTTTATTTCGAATGACCAGTTCTCTTATGCACTTGATCATTCGGAATAAAATTTTTATGGAATGAATATATTTTAGTTTAAAAGTTTCACAAAGCAAGGCATTCCTGCCCGAAGATTAAGTTTTTTAAAATTGTTTGTTAAGTTACTTTCAATTAAAATTTTTTTCTTCTTTCTCCTTTTTCTTCTTTTATTTTTTGATTTTCAAATCTGTATGTTGTTCGCGTATGTAACTAGACTGTTAGAGAGGAGGGGGGGGGGGGGGTAACGTGTAATCCTTCCCGTTTCATAAATTTTCTAAAAAAAAATTATATATAATAAGATATGCGTGCCCTGTTTCTAATAACTGCGATCTTACTATATCTTTTTGTGTTCGTATTACTATTTAGTATTAAAATGAAAATATTTGTAAAGTCATATGTCAAAAACGTCAATTTTTCTTATAGATACGTACCTGGTGAAGAAAGTAGAGATGATAGTGGAGGATCTCGAAGTTCAAGAAGTTCTGGAGACAGTGGAGTTGGTGTTCAAGATTCAAGTATTGATACAACAGACGGCCAACCAAGACCTGGTGAAGAAGAGCTCGCTTTATTTATTCAACGAGACGCTGGTCGACTAGATCGCCTCAAAAAGAGGTATAGTATAACAGAAGAAGAGGATGAAATGGAAGATTATGGGTTCTTGAGACGCCCCTCTGTCAGAGGTATAAAGCCCAAATTTGGTACGACAACCGAAATTATTAAGCAAATGCAAGAACATCTTCAACCTCCAGCAATAGCTACCAGAGGGGCTAGCCATACTACATGGCCATATCCAGAAAAAAGTGATAAAAGAAAAGGTATTGTCCACTCCTTACAGCCTCTTTTAGAAGAAAGACCTATGAATCAAAGTATGAGATTCATCCGCCCCGCCCAGCCTCCTAGGTTGCAGAGGTTAGCATCAAGCCCTAATCTTCTTGCAAGACCTGATTCATACCCTATTGAAACTTTATCAAACATAAAATGGGCGACACAATCAGTGATTCCACCGCATAACCACCCTCGGCCTGAGTTGGTTATACAAAGGCATCCCAACTATCTGCCGGGCTCAAGGCCAACATCTTTAGCCCCTTCTCATACTCATCCTACCCACGGATTAAGATCTCCACTTCAGTTAATGCCTGAGCACTTTAGCACTCTACCACATCCTCTTACCAGCTCTTACCATGAAGGAATTCAAAGGCTTCCATCTCCACATTACAGAGGAGTTGATGATAGTATAATATATACTACAGATGGACGTTTTCGACCTTATCAAAAACAAGTACATGCCTATTATAAACCCGAGTGTAGTGATTGTGGTGTCTCTACGCCTGGAAGCGAAGACAAAGTCATGTCTATGGGACCTAAAGGAGAAAGAGAGGGACCTGAAGGGGCCAGTTCAAGCCCAGGTTTGGCAAGTGATGTTGTGCCAAATGCCCTAGATTATTCAAAAAAAGATGCTGCTGCTATTATACCAGCATCATTAGCTTTAGTTCGTCCATGAGGTTATTATTCCACACTGTTTCCTTTGTTGCGATATGACTCTTGCCATAGCTCCTTGCAATTCTTTAAAATCTTATTATTTCTTGTATAGCTCCTCCTCCTTCTCTTCCTGAAATTCAGGGTCTTGAGTTTTGCTTGAAAGGAGTAACAATTGTAACTGTTGAATTATGCATTTTCCCAAAACTAGTGGGCTAGTAAGAAAAGGTATTTTGTCAGTATTGATTCCTTTTTTTAAGTTGAAAATTAAAGCAAACAACCCAAAATACATGACATAAATCAAAACTGCGTTCACTGCCCAATAAATAAAAATGATATTCCATAGTGACAATCTTAGCCAAAATTATGATTTACCTATAATTACTAATTTCAGTTCTTTCGCAAGTCCTGGTGCATGTACTCTTTCTTTAAAAATTCTCTTCTCTTAAATGAGTAACTTAAGTAGACCCTCTTTTAATTATTGTCCTTAAATTATTTATATTTCCCTTCATGTGCCCTATTTTAGATGCATCCATATGAGTTGTATAGCTCAGATTTGTTATATGATGTGAGCAGTTGTCACCTCAAGCTCAACTGAGAGGTGACAGTGCTTTAGTGACATTTTACTTTATTTTCGTCCTGGAAGAAAAAAATGACGAAGTATTATGAAAGTGATCGTAAGACCAAAAAAGTTGCCTGGTATTTTTAGTATTTTAAGTGCCCCATACATTTATAGGTAAAGCCTAGAATATCGCCTGGAATTCGAGCATAATAATTTTTTCTAAGAAATTATTGATGGAACAATTTTGCACTTGTGTAGATTACAAAAGAAAGAAAAATTACAGTTTTCACTTGGAAAGTGTGCTTTAATTCCATTGGCTTATTTTTATGACGTAAGTGAGTCAGTCACGTTATTTCTTATCTTCGGAGAAAAACTATCCCCATCTTTTTTTCCAATCCTGCTAACTAATTCTTAGTGGCAAACTGGGACGTAGCTCCCGCATTTTATTGGCGGGGACACATATATTATATTTGGGGGCGTATATTATTTTATTTGGGGCCAGAATTTTTATTAAAGGGGCGTATATATAATAATTTGTTTACCATATATATGCCCCCTCTCGAAACGACGCCCCTCATGACAAATATATACAGACAAGGAAACACAATTTCTAGGGTGACAAATAGCTCTGTCTTCAAAAAATCTGATTGATTCTTATGTGGAAAATTTTAAGTCAGTAAAAGCAATGAAAAATTTTTTGAGTCATGACCATGACCTCTCTATTTCTCTTTGAGATAAGACTAAAAAGACATGAATTCTGAATAGTATCCTCAGTTTTGTCTATACATGTATTGGGCTCTTTAATCTTGTTACATTTGTTTTTTTATGCTTTACGCTTTCAATTAGCTGTATTGTTATAATATGGAGTTATATTTTAGTTTTGTATTTTGTCATTTATTGTTATACGACACACTTGCGAGTTGTAAATTTTACGAGCTGTATTCTTGTGTAATTCTCGTGATGAAAGAATATAAAATTATTTACAATATTTTTTGTTTTAGTAAAGTTTTAGTGAAGACATAGTAAAGACTAAATCTACATTAAATTCTTACCATTTATGGATGTTTGGAATTTTATTAATTTTGTACCTTTTTATCTAAAATGGACAGCCCGCATAGAGGCTTGGCCAGATCCCCCCTCCTCCTGTTTGGAAGACCTAACTGCTAAAAGTAAAAGAACTAACTATTGAAAGTACATTTTTTTTTTCATTTTGTTTATTTTTGTCTGTTCAGACCAGATTAAATGTTCAACAAATCAATAGAAATACAAATAGTTACAACAAAAGTAAAATTACAGCCAACTGTAGCAGTGTGCCATGTGTACAATTTTCAGTAATGACACATTTCAGACATAGTAAAGACTACATCTACATTAAATTCTTACCATTTATGGATGTTTGGAATTCATTAATTTTGTACCTTTTTATCTAAAATGGACAACCCGCATAGAGGCCAGATCCCCCCTCCTCCTGTTTGGAAGACCTAACTGCTAAAAGTAAAAGAACTAACTATTGAAAGTACAATTTTTTTCATTTTGTTTATTTTTGTCTGTTCAGACTAGATTAAATGTTCAACAAATCAATAGAAATACAAATAGTTACAACAAAAGTAAAATTACAGCCAACTGTAGCAGTGTGCCATGTGTACAATTTTCAGTAATGACACATTTCAGACATAGTAAAGACTACATCTACATTAAATTCTTACCATTTATGGATGTTTGGAATTCATTAATTTTGTACCTTTTTATCTAAAATGGACAACCCGCATAGAGGCCAGATCCCCCCTCCTCCTGTTTGGAAGACCTAACTGCTAAAAGTAAAAGAACTAACTATTGAAAGTACAATTTTTTTTCATTTTGTTTATTTTTGTCTGTCCAGACTAGATTAAATGTTCAACAAATCAATAGAAATACAAATAGTTACAAAAAAAGTAAAATTACAGCCAACTGTAGCAGTGTGCAATGTGTACAATTTTCAGTAATGACACATTTCAGACAAAAACTTTTCTTTTCAGCCTTTGCTCCCTGGAAGTTCATTTATAAGCTAATTTTATAAGTGTTGTTTTTCGTTGATATATTAGAAGTTATTTTCCTGCTCTTCTATAGTTCTAATATATCAACGAAAAACTAAATTTTGGTATCATTCCATAGCTGATATTCAGCTATATACAAATTAAATTTTTGTTCTTCGGTATATTTTTGCTATTCGGCTTTGGTATGTTATTTTCCTGCTCTTCTATGGTTCTAATATATCAAGTGATACCAAAATTTTGTTTTTCGTTGATATATTAGAACCACTAGTTTCATTAGTTTCAAATGTATTCTTTCACCAAGCCAGATTGTGATTTTAGCCTTTTCTTACAGAAGGATCTAAACATACTTTAAAAAGGAGCAATTATCATTTGTTTTACGATTTTCAACCTCTGTTTAATCAAAAGGACCCTGTATACCGAATAAAAAATTTTTAATTTGGATACAACTGAATATCAGCTATGGAGTGATACCAAAATTTTGTTTTTCGTTGATATATTAGAACCGTAGAAGATCAGGAAAATAGCATACCGAATCCAAATAACAAAAATATACCGAATAGCAAAAACTTTAATCTTGATATAACCGAATATCAGCTATGGAGTGATACCAAAATCTTGTTTTTCGTTGATATATTAGAACCGTAGAAGAGAAGGAAAATAACGTAATGAAGCCGAATAACAAAAATATATCGAATAACAAAAATTTTTTTTGGCTATAACTGAGTGTAAGCCAGGCACGTACGCAGGAATTTTTTTTCGGGGGGGGGCAAAACCTTTGAAACAGTAGATATAAAGTAGCACTTTTTTTATTTAGTAATGCAAAAAGCACGTATGTCGAAAAATACAGAATAACTTTAATCTGTAGTATTGTAGCGGATGAGGGGAAGAAGACTGAAGCCTCAAAAGTACGTTTTAGGCTCAGGTTATGTTCATAGCGATTTAGAACCAGTAATTAATCTATTATATCCCACTCAAAGGGAAATTTTAGGGTTAACAGTGCAATATGGGTGCTAGGGGGGGGGGGGGTAGTTCTTCTGTTGCAAAAACGTAGATTTTAATGAAAAATGATTGTTTACAAAATTGATCCATTAAAAACTGTACTTTATCCTGAAAATAGGGGATAGACGCCCTAATATCAAGAATGATTCTACTTTGCTGTGGAAATCAAACTCTCTTTACAAAAAAAAAAATAACAGTACAATTGCTAATTACTTCAAAGAAGGTAAAAAATTAGATAGAAAATGGGTTAATAATTGCGAAGTGACTTGACCGGATAATTACATGCTGTAAAATCCCCCAAAAAAGGCTTCACACATGTATCTAGATTCTTAATAAATGTCCTACTTTTGCCAAAAATCCCAAGAAACCATGGGGAAATTAAATATTTCACAAAATTTCAGGGGATCCTGCGTACGTGCCAGGTGTCATCTATGGAGTGATTCCGAAATTTTGTTTTTCGTCGATATACTAGAACCACAGAAAAACAGGAAAATAACATACCTAAACCGAATAACCAAAATATACCGAATGACAAAAATTTTATTTGGATATAACTGAATGTCAGCTATAGAGTGATATCAAAATCCTGCTGTTAGTCGATATATTAGAACTGTAGAAGAGCAGGAAAACAACATACCGAAACCGAATAATAAATATATACCAAGTAACTATGGAGTGATACCAAAAGTTAATTTTTCGTCGATATATTAGAACCGTAGAAGAGCAGGAAAATAACACACCGAAAATAGCACAGGGAATATAAAACTTAAAATTAATAATTTGAAATTTCAGATATTCATTCAGCTGGCTAGAACCTCCAGTGGTACCTAGCCACTGCGCATCCTGCTCAACAATAGTTTGAGCAGACTGGGGCTGAGTTTTCTTCTGATGTTTTCTAGAGATCCAGAAAAGCTAACCAATCTGTGAAGAAAACTATATATCAACACATAGTAGAAAACTAGATTTTCAATTTGCTGGTAATTTTTTTTTCTTTTTTTGTAAGACACTGAATGAACACGGCATTTTGCGCTTTGAAACTTTGCGCTTTATAGTGCCATCTAAAAAATAGATACGCTTAGGCACTAAGCATACGTAAGGTTTTTTTTTCAAAAATTGCATTGTTTGTCATATATTGTAAATTTAAAGTTCAAAATAGTACCTGAAGCATGGAACATAGACTCAACTTTTAACTTTGAAGTGTTTTTATATAGACTGCAAGTATACAATTCAGTTTATTTTATTAACAATTAAAAAAATTATTAACATAACAAAACTGAATTTTACAACAAGTCGCACTGAAACAAATAAAAGTGCTTGGAAAAGCCACCTGTGGAATATCATTATTGCCAATTAATCTCGCCAATGTAAAAGAAAGAAAAATAAATAGGGGGTAGGGGGTAACGTTAAAACCCATAAAGAGAGAAAAAACAAAAAGAGACAGTGCTAAAAACATATAGAATGCGTATGAGTCAGATGATGATAATAAAAAATCTTCGTATCAAAATACAAACTTTTCTTATACCTATAATTCTTCTAAATTCCCAAAAAGCTTTTTAATACGTATTTTAAGTGTTTGCACTTAAAAAAAACATATAAAGACTTTATAAAAGCATACAAATACACTCCAATAACGTTCAGCGGTTAGTTGATCGGTTAATCAATGTATAATAAAATTCAAGCAGTGAAATATTTAAAAGTGATTGTCAATATTTGGTAAAAAAAAATTATAAATAAGAGAGCAATAAGCGAGAAGAATTCAAACATGGCGCGTATGCTCACTAATCAGGATATTGGTATTACAACAGAGATACCCTTGAATGGAGATGAATCCTTACAAAATATCCGGTTTTAAAGAAAAAAAAAAAGCGCAAACAGCGAATTATCCACAGAACAGTCGAGGTTTGATTTTGATTCCAGGTGACGATTTTCAGATGAAGAAACTTTCCAGGAACAGTCGAATGCCAAACCGAACAATATAAAATTTTATAATGTAGAAGATGGATCGAATAATTTTAGGAAAATAGTCTGTGAAGTCGCTGAAGGTGCCTTGACGGAAAAGTTAGAAACACAGCTGGAATATTAGTGAATGTAAATCAAAATCACAAAAAAAAGAGAACAAAACAAAAAAAAAACACTTAAATCATTAACAAAGTCCCAGAAGGTAGCGTTTCAACCCACTATTGAACTCGCTAATATTATCTGCAGCCTTTATACCCTCAGGGAGTGAATACCACTGTTGTAGCCCTGCAAAACGTGGAAATAAAGATCCGCGTTGAGCACTCCGAGCCTCAGACACTATCCCTCAAGAATGGCTAGTTTCATAACAATGATAAAACGATTTAAAATTAAAAATTATGTGACAAAAATTATACGAGTCATAGATCATATAAAAATAAGAGGAATGTAAAGAAAGTGGAGAAAACATTAAAATGTAAATTAAGGGAATATGAAGTGGAGGCCAGGGAAAAAACTGGAAGACACAGCAAGATGGAATAATAGCTTATGAGCAAGCGTTTGATTCAAATGATAGATGAGCTTTAGTGAAGGTCTTATCCTTATACTGCATACCAGGTAAAAACATTAGAGTGGCTAGTGCTATCTACGAGAACAACATTGCTGTGGTTAAGGTAGGAAAAGAGGCTAGTTGCTGATTACGTATTAAATCAGGAGTTAGCCAGTATTGCCGTCCTTTCCTCATTTATATAGATCATTGTAATGGAATTTTTTCTAAGGATCACAACAAGGGCAATGGAAGAACATGAAACCAAATGGGGAGTCAAAAGTAAAACTCTCCTAGACTAAGGTTATGTTGATGCTTTAATCAATCATCCTAGATGAAATGTTAGCACAATTTATGGACTTTTAGAGAATTCGCGAGTTCAGGGCGTAACAATATGTTTCGAAAATTAAGCAAAAAAGACTCAGCTGCCAAGACTAGGTATAAGTGAAGGTGAAGAAGTGATGTTGGAAAATAAGAAATTCAATCAAATGGACAACTGGACAGCTTCAATTATTTAGGTAGCATTACTAGTAAAGACAGTGGGTGCAGTGAAGATGTTAAAAAAAGAATAGTCAAGGCCCAGGTTGTTTTTTCTGAGTAGAAAAAAGTTTATAAGAATAGGAAGATAAGTTTGGCAACCAATATAAGAATACTGGAGGCTTCTGTGATGACAATTGTCAAAAATGGTTCTGAAGCGTGGGTGCTCTAAAAAACGAAAGAGCAGATGCTAGATATTGTCCAGAGAAACTACCTACAGATTGTTTTGGGTACCCGACTGACTCACCGTATCTCAAACAGTAAGCTGTACGAAAAATGTGTTTCAATCTCGCTTTCTAAGGCAATAACGAGAAAACGGATGAGATGGTTAGGAGAAGTTCTGCAGATGAAGGATGACATTGCCAAAGATTTTCCTTGTCGGCAGACTGTCTAGGGCCGAACGAATAGTGAGGCAGACTGCCTAGGGCCAAATGAATAGGTTGATCAATCCCTGAATGGATGGGAGGATTTTGCAAGGAAAGATTTAAGAAAAATGGGAACTTCTTGGGAAGGTGCAAAGATGGGGGCTTTGAATAGATTGGGATGGTTGAGGAGCGTGCATAGTTGTGGTGATTGCAGGTGGCTTGGTTCTGTTGTCAGTGGCGCCATTTGGGGGAGGGGGGGCAGAGGTGGGCAAATGCACACCTCAGATCTTCCAGGGGGCCCAAGCTTCCACCAAAAAGGGTCCTTTGCCGGCCATAATAATAACACTATTTGCTATTAACCATTGTAAACTTTGAAAGCAGGTTAGATACATAATCTAATCCTCAAGTTCTGTCAAATGCCCGTTTCCTAGATGATTTTATTAATATTATAAATTCTGAATATTTGCAGTAATTCCTGTAAGTTGATAGACTAAAATAGGTCAGTTCTGGCCTATCATGTTTGAATCGTTCCTTGTTATTTCCAATTGCTCTACATAGAAGCAATTACGTGGGCGACGAAATCACTGTCTCAGCAACTCCATGCCGTCGAGTCGACTTGGTTATTTCTCGATCGCGCACCCTGATTCAGGCCACAAGAAGCAAACTCACCGACCTGCGTTCAGATGTTTCATTTGTATCGCTTTTCAAGAAGGCTAAAGAGTTTGCAACAGAACTCGAAATTGAAGTACCTGCTGTGAATGGACCCGCGACTAGACCCTGCTCTGTTGGTCAGAAAGGACAACCTTGAAGAATTCAAAAGATCACCAAGCATCGGAAACAATTTGTGACAACTTTGACGCTAGGAAAGAATTTAATCGAATCTCGAAATTGGACTACTACTTTGGCGGATGAAATGAAGCAAGAATACTTCAAAACGTTTGACCGTCTACTAGCCGAATTGGACAGAAGGTTCACAGATAACTTGCCAGTGCTGATTACGTTCGAAGCCTTGGATCCAAGCTCAACCAAGTTTATGGACACAGAGCTGCTCAAGCTTTTTTCTTCTCTTTACGGCGAGCTGGATATCGACAGCATTCTTCTCGAATCTCAAGCTGGTATTGCCAAGCGTTTCTTGCTCAATGAGGAGAAAAATCCGGAAAACTTCCTAGACATTGTCGACCATCTTCAGGCATTACCAGTGCCTTACTCAGAAGTAATTAAAGTACTTCGTATTGCTGCCACACTTCCTGAGACAACAGCGAGCAATGAGCGTTTGTTTTCTAGCCTAGAAATAGTGAAAAACTACCTGCGGTCTACAACAGGAAATGATCGTCTCAGTCACCTCCTTTTGATATTTGCAGAGAAGGATTTAGTAAAAAATTTGGACTACAACCAGCTTGTTGACGATTTTGCAAAGATGAAAGCTCGGCGGTTCCCCTTGTTACCTTGAATGTTGTTACATTTTTTTTTCTTGTTATGCTTTTCATTTTTGTAAATATATTTGATCTGGAAGATTTCTGCTGAAGGGACACTGAGATTTTGGTTACAACCCTCAGCATAACAATGAAGGTTACTTTCACCGACGTATTGTTTACTTAAATAAGAAAGTTTCTCGCTGAGGAATGCCAGCCTGTAGTCTGGTTGAATTTTCCACTTTCAGTTTAATCACTTAACCTCGTTGATTGTATTCTTCGTTGTTATAATTAATCTTCGAGGTCAGTGTGGCTGAGTTCCACATTTGGTTACAGTACATTTCCAAGCAACACACGGGTGCTTAAAATACATTTTTACTTAGAATATTCGATCAATGTGCTGCTAAAACCCGGATTTTTCTTACGCGACACAAAGTGAATCGGGGGGTGGCCAGATGGAGTTCATGCCCACCCCCAGATTTGGCCCAAATGGCGCCTCTGTCTGCAGTGAGTTGTTAGTAGTAGTAATTATACTAATATTCTGGTTACGTTAGAAAGCTATTTATGATTCTCCCAAAAACCAAGAGATGCCTCTAAGACTAAAATTAGTCTCTTTACATAGGCACCAATTTATGGAAATGCTGGGGTATTGATGTTTCGGTAAAATGCTATTGAGCAAAGTAAGGATCATTGTTTTTCCAGATCCTTGGTCTTGGAGCCCTTTGTCTGCTTTTCTAGTGCAATTTGGGTCTAATCTTCATTTGGATGAATAAAATCATGAATTATAAGGGTCGCTCTGTTCATTTTTAGAAGAAGTATTTTAAAACCTGATGAAATTTCTTATTACCCAAAACGTACAAATAAACATTTTATCTTCTTCCTTTGAAATTTTAAGCTAATCCTGCCATAAGATAGCAATTCGTATATTTGGCATTTTGTATACCTGGATTTTTGGCTTTACATAAATTCGAATTGTTCTTGACCATAAAATTTAGGAGGGTGGGAGGTTTGATGATGCTTCTGAAGTCAATAGTTTAATTTTCTTTTTCCTAGATCTTGTATTCTAAATAAGTTTTAACTCAGTCTATCTCCATATCCCAACCTCCTATGGAATATATTTAACGGTTAAAGCAATCAAACTACAGCTGTCTCCTCGGTAACCATAGTGTAACGCTGTCTATACCTTAAAAACTACAAAATTACTTCAAACATGATATATAGTTCGTAATAGACTATAAAAAAAGTAATAACCTTTTAGTAATTAATGAGAAGGAATTCAGTAAAGCCTAAGTATCTTGAAATAGAAATAAACGTATCAAATGGTTTTTACGACTAGACTGTAGGAAATCTGACATAATTTACATATGTGAAAACATTTATGAAGGCAATACATTTCTTAGTTAGACATTCAAATTAATCTAACAATAATGCTCAAAAACCTAATGTGGAGGAATTCGTCCAAAATCGCTAAATAACACTATTAATTTGCTAGATAGCGTTAGTGGTCTCTTTAATGACATCTGAGATAATAAGCTCTTGAGAACTACAAAGGTTTCTTATAAAAACGATATAATTTTTATAAGCGTACCCAGAACTATTGAGAGAGGGGAGTAAGAGACAGAAATAGTCAAAATTCTTCAAACTCAGGTTCGGACTACAGAAGGTCAGATTACAATTCAATCCTACATATTCAATATCATAATTTTTCACTGGCATTGTATAGTCCAGTTCCATTTGTAGCTCAGGGGAATAATTCTGTCCATCCGAAGAAACACTTTATTCACCTTGGCCTACCCATAGGTTCATCTATCCACCACAGCGATAAGCTTATTCTTGATCAGCTCAAAAGCCGGCCCTTAACTACTAAGCCACATTCCAATATGCTCTTTAGCAGTCTAGTAGCTGCCCAACAGCCTGAGCTAATTAATTTTTCTTCTTCTTCCTTTGAAATTTTCTGGCTGCTAAGTGCCTGAAAATTATATGCTACAAACACTAAATATCTGCTGTCCAGAGTTCATGGATATTCAATTTCTCAATAAGGATATTAAATAATATGTTTTCCGATTGCAAAATCGATTAAAATGATGGAAAAACCAAATCAAACATCCCTTTCTTTTGCGAAATCTGACCTAAAACTTGAAGCCCAAAGCAAAGAAAGCGCATTCTACTAAAAAAAAATTTGAGTTTTAGTGCAACAGGGTTAATATTGTTGACGGGTTCAAAATTATAATATTAAGCATTAACGGAATTAACCCTTCCTTCAACGAAATTTTCGTCCGACTCATAAAAACGGAACAGAAATGTATATAAACATTTTTTGATATTTTTTTTTAAATTTAACGCTTTTTTCAAATACTGACCATTGATAAAAGATATCATAATCAGCCAGTGGATTTAAAGGGTTCACATTTTAATCAAATAGCCACTATTGCTTTTGATGACTTGTAAACATTGAGTGGGTAAGTGCAAAATGTCATCTATTGGTGTGAAGTCTTGACGTTTTCAGACGTCTTTGGAAATGTTGGAATTACAGTTGTAATTTTAAATGTTGGAATTACAGAGTTGTATGAACGAAAGTTGAAACGGAAGAAAAGACAATGGTGATTAAATCCTGAATATTAAGAAGGAATGATCTGAGGGCATCAGCAGAACTTTTTAAAGGCTAAATTTGTATGATCCATCATCCGATGTTAACATTTTTTAAGAGTGTCAGTTTTTAAATTTAAAATGCTATTGGAGTTAGTGACACAACTTATTAAAAAAAAAACACACCATGTCCCATTACTTGATGGCAAGTAAACCAAAACTAGAATGTATTTCACGATATATAGCAATAGGAGAAAGTTTGATTTCTTTGCCCTACCTTGTTTTGGACTACTCATAACACAACTTCAACATCTGTTCCAAAAGAATTGAGTGACAGTTATTTGGTTTTATCGTTGTTTATTAAGGTTCAGTACATTGTTTACCACTGCTCTTAGCAGTTTTAAGAGCTTTTACCCCAAATGAAGCATGTCAAAGAAAAGTCAAGAGCTACATTAATATAAAGGAGAGCAGAAATAAAGTACAATAATTTTACGAGCATACAACTACCATTAATCACCATCATAGATAACTTCGAAGACCACACTGCCTTTCCATGACGAAAGTATAACAGTTCAAAATAGGTATGAAACCTTTTAATCGACAGTGAACAGATATAAATTTTTAACTGGATATTTCGAACACATATACAGTGTTCATCATCAGCAATAAGAATTTACTGCTTTACTGTGAGGATGAACGCTGTATATGAGTTCAAAATATCGAGTCAAAAATTTTATATTTATTCACTCTCGATTAAAAGGTTTCATCCCTATTTTGAACTGTTATACTTTAATCACCATCAATATATAAATAAAGCCCAATACGAACATAAATTATGATAAATAGCCAAATCAAACTAAAGCGATCGGAAACTGCCCCAAAGAGGTGAATGGCTAACGCCAGAGGCGTCGTTTGGGGGGAGGACAAGAAGGGTTTTTAGCCCTTAATGATTTGGAGAACAAATTATTATATAGCCCATGGCCATTGACTATCCCGATACTGACCCCTTCCTCCCCAATAAAGATTCTGGAGCTACGCTCCTTGCTAAAACCCCCTGTACCTTATAAAGACCAGAATATAACTTGTACTTTACTGAAAACAATATTTATTTTGAGCTAAGTGGCTCTGGAGCTAAAATTAGCTTCTTTACAATAGCAACAGTACATGAAGCGAAGGGAGGCTAGGATTTTCCCCATTTTTCATTAAAATAAAAATGCCAGAAAAAAATATTTCTCCAAATCTTGGGGGAATGTTTTTAATTTTTTTGAACTGTTAAACAGAAATGCTAATAACAGTGTTTTCCAAAACCTAAAAGGTTGCAATGAACCCCTCTTCATCCCAATTTCCCCAGTTGGTGCCTCTATTTCTTTCCTCTAATAAACTTATTACATTTTGACATTTTTCAATTAAAATAATAAATTAAAGTTGCAGACTATCAATGTTTCGATAAGATGTTCGCAGGCTATTAATATTTATGTAACATGCTTTTGAAAAAAGCAAGTTTACACTTTTCTTCCAGATCCATGTCTGTGCGAATCTGCGTCGCTCTTTACACTTTAGAAGACATGTTTAAAATCTAATAAAATTAACTCACTAGCCCAATGCGTAGAAATTAAAACGTTATCTTCTTCCTTTAAAATTTTCGGCAAATTCTGCTATACGGTAGTAATTTCTATGTTTGGCGCACTGAGCCTTCCCTATATACCTGCATTTTTAGTTTTATAGAATTTTTCTTCTTGACCTTCAAATTTAGGAGAGTAAGAGTTCTGGGTGCTTCTGAAGACAACATTGAGTTTAATTTTTATTCGTTTTTTAGGAGTTTTATTTTTAAACAAGTTTTGGTTTCGTCTATCTCTACGTCTCTTTCTCCAACGGAATCAAAATTCAATGTTTGTAGCAATCAAACTGCAACCTTCTACTCCGTAACTATACTATAGCGACTTGCATACCTTCGAACTGTAAGGAAATAAGACACGAATGATAGATAAGGTGATTGGCTTTTATCCCCCCTGGAAAATACCCCTCAGAAGACACCCCTCAGGAAAATAGCCCAAACCCCACGTAGAAAATACCCCCTGTGGAAAATAACCCTCCCGGAAAATACCCCCCCTCAGAAAATCCTCCCGGAAAAAAATCCTT
The DNA here is from genome assembly GCF_032884065.1 of Artemia franciscana. Taxonomy (NCBI): domain Eukaryota; kingdom Metazoa; phylum Arthropoda; class Branchiopoda; order Anostraca; family Artemiidae; genus Artemia; species Artemia franciscana. The sequence goes on from NC_088870.1 coordinate 42,661,345, forward strand.
CGGAAAATATGCATATGCATATATGCAGCATGCATATGCATGCGCAACTACATCAGCTTTTGGACTTCTTTCAGGGAATACTGAGGGATTGTCGAAAAAAATCGAATTAACTATCTGCATGCTGATTGTCCACCAATGTCTCAGAAAAGACTGAGGGCATTAGGTTGACAATTTCCAGGCATGCTGGACATTAATCAATCCTTTAGGGAATGCTGAGTATGCTGTTAAACTACATCAAAAGACAAAATTTTCATTCACATTATAAAAAGGCTGTATATGCAATATTTTGGGAGTGACCAAGGGTCAGAATATTCAATCAAAAGATACTATGTGCATATCAGTTTTCAGAAGAGCGCATTTGAAACATCCCTGGAATTAAAAGGCATTTAGTCAAAATTATCAGGGAATGTTGATGGGGGGTGTTGAAATAAATCATAAGTCCCTAATTAGAACTATCATATTAGAATCGGATAATTTAAATCCTACATGAAAAACTGGGGAAATATTCATTGTATGAATTAAAAATAAAACTTTCAGAATCAAAATCAAATAGAAAACAACTAAAAAACTTTCCGAAAAAATAGTTTTTGCGAAGAAATATAAAGGGCCATATTTAAACTTAATAACAATGAAAATAAATAACTGTAATAATTCCAATTCCAAACGACCACAAATTACTCTTAAAGAATAAATGATACACAAACCGAACAGAAATTAAAATAAAAGATCATAGTAAACGAAGAGATAACAGGTACTAATATAGATTTATAAATAAATCTTAAAATAGCTAAAAATTAAATTGAACATTCAATTCAAACTTTAAAAGAGCAAAAATTACTACAAGCAAAAGTTTGGCTACTACCCCTTTCCCCTTCTCTTGCTGTGAAAGTTTAAAACTTGTTGCCTCAATTGTGCTTTACTGAAAACAAAATATCTTTCAGTACTTTCTTTTATGTTTGCAACAAAGAAAAACAAAATCGAAATTGAAGTGAAATTAAACCTTGAATTGCTGAGCTTCCTGAAGTTAATATCATTATATGTTAAATGTTCAGTTTACTTTTATTAATTCTATCCAGTCATGTTGATTATTATGGTGTTTTTTATGCTCCGGAGGTGCTAGGACTGCCGTCACTCCAAAACCGGTACGAAACTCTGATAATGAGTTTCGGAAACTACTTGCTTTCTAAATCTCAGCACCGTGACATTCTACCTGATCAACCTCTACCATCAAGAACGAGAAAGCAAGATAAGTTAGTTCCCGTTAAAGCAAGAACAGACCGATATGGTAATTCTTTCGTCCCGGTTTTCGTCAAAATGTATAATAAGAGTTAATATTTATAGTTTGATTTATATTTACAAGTGTAGTTTGATTTTGTATATGTTGTAAAGAAACACAAATCAGCGATAGCTGTCAAGTTTTTGCTATTAAACCTGTCTACTACTACTTCTACTTTACTTGTCGTTGATGTTTTAAAAACAAAAGCACAAATAGTTCTACATAAAACGAAAATTTGAAACAACAAGCTTCAGACTTTTATAGTCAGGGAAGAGGGAAGGGGACAGAAGCCAAACTGCTGCCTGCAATAATTTTTGTTCTTTTAAAGTTTTAATTCAATATTCAATTTAATTTTTAGTCATTTAAATTTTTTTTTATTAATTTATATTAATACCTGATGTCTCTGTGTTTACTATGATTGTTAATTTTAGTTTATGTTCAATTTGCGCACAAAGTAGCTTGACTACAGCAATTGAAAATGTGTTATTGCTATTTTTGTCCAATATATTTTCACAAATTACATGATTATATTTTATTTATTCTGACAAAGATACAGCAAAAAACTTGAGTTATTCTAATTTATTTCTCTAGTCACTGGGTAAAATATGGCATAAAGCGATGTGTTATTGATACTTGAATGGACGTGTTTGAATCAAATTATCTCCCATAAATCGGGCAAGCTCTTGCGGAATGACAGCCCCCTCCTCAATTGATGTGCATGGCCGACACATGCAGTCCGTTGGAGCTCTGGTTACAACCTAAAAATAGATTATTCCTTAAAAATAAGCCGCCAAATAACTTACTAACTACAACTAAAAACTAATTTGTAAACTAAGTTGACAAGTATAATTGTAAGGCTTGAACCCAAATAACATCCTTCAAAGGGTAGCTGGCTCTTAGAAATACTAGTTAAAACTTAGTTAAAAAGTAAAAATACCTAGAAAGTCTTAGAAATACTAGTTACTAGCTTCTTCTAATGCTGACATTCACAAATAGAAGTTTGGCACTGAGCAGGAGTACAAAAAATATTCGGAGGGGGGGGGGACTAAGCTCCCATTAAACCAAATATTATGATTTCATTAAAAATCGTTTATATTTCTCAACAGTATTGATATAGTTACCCTGTTTTTTGGTGTTTTAGAGAGCCCCTCCCCTCATGAATATATTATTGAGTACAGCCGTATGATGGGTGCTAAAACTTTTTGAATCATTATTAATTCATACTAATTTACAATAGTAAATTAGTGGAAGCCAGGGATTAGCTGAAATTTTTTTAGCAATGGCACAAAAAATTAAGGGATTTCTTATAGGTTTATTTGAGCAAAAAAATATAAACATTGTTAACATTTCTTCTCACAAAAAATACAAACTATCAATGATACTGTTGAATACAAGGAAAAACGTTTTATTTTCCTTTGTTAGTCATGTAGGATGGCTTTATCCTTTAGCCGTCCTTTAGGACGGCTTCAATATAATCGGTTTCTGGTTGTATTTGCTACATGATTGACTGGATGATTGGCGGCACCGATTAGATTATTTGATAAAGTTCATTACGGGTTTTGGTATACGGTCGATAAACTGGCATGCTCACGATCTACTGGGGCTACCAGTCCAATAAGGGTGATTGCCACTGCATTCCGTGGACCTATCCCCGTAAAAGAAAGTTTCTTTTTGGATTATTCTTATAGTTTTTTGGATCATTGTTTTCATAATGGTGGAGTTCAAGAAGGGAGATTTATCTTTGGCCTCGTTCAAAGTATTTCTACTTTGGCTTGTCTCTTTTGCTAAGTTTATCAAATCAAAAGAATCTATACTTAAGTTTACCGCTTTTTGCTACGGATCTCATGATTTTCAAATACCAATAGCTGTGAAACTCACAGCTTTCGAAGATGACTATGCCGACAATTGAAATTGAACATTGAAGGGCGAAAATTACGCCTTTGGGGAATATGAGAGGAATCCAGATATTCACCTTGAATTTGTCTGGAAGAGATGGAGTAGTGCCTTGTAAAACAGCTACCCTTTCGAGCGATGCCTCAGCTATCCACAGTCAACATCTTCCATAAAAGCTGAAGTAAACATGATTCGTATTGACATTGCTAAGCATCGAGAAAAAGGTTCAAGAAAAAGTTGCTCTATCAGCTTGCGCAAAACAACAAATCGTCGTTGACACGGAGCTGACTGTTTCGTAAATTTACGACTCAATTACGCTTGAGTATAATGGAAAGTTTTAAAATCTACAATTTTCATAGTTGCAGAAGTAGCTACACCCTAGTAGGCTACGGAGAAAATAACAGCCGATAGTAACCAAAAATTAAAAAACACATTTTGTTTTTTAACTTTTGTTAAAAAACAAAGATAATTAATCGGTAATTAGATGAGAGGGTTTGCCCACTCTTCAATACCTCGCTCTTTACACTAAAGCTTGAATTTTATTCCAAATCTTTAAGAATGACCCTTGAATCACAAAGGCCGTAGAATAAATAGTTGAAATTACTAAAAATACTCTAGCGTAAAGAGCAAGGTATTGTGGTGGAGACGAAGGCCCTTATATACGTAATATTTTATGTTCGTTTCAATTTTTAATGCAACATTACTTCCAGGTGAATTTTTTTTATTATTCATTTTCTCATTGTTTTAGCAAACGGATTAAGGACACTTTTTACAGCACAAAAATAAAGCATTTTGGGGTTGTTACACTTTTTTAAACTTCTGCACAATGGATAAAACCAATGATTAAATATTATTTTAGTTCGGAAAAGAACATTTCATGATTAGTTAGCAGTCATGTCCGAAGTGAAACCAACTTAATAGTATTATGACTACAGACGAGCTTTAGAATTTTTGTCATAGCTCTAAATTCTCGGTTGTATAGAGAGAAATAATCGCATGTCCAGAGTTCTTATTATGGATTATTTGATATTCATTTCGACCAATACTAAAGCACATTTCTTACAATTTAATAGTAACTTGATAAATAAATCCATTATTTCTATATGCTGTCCAATTTCCGATGACATGCTATTGAAACAATGTTTATTTTATTTCTATTCTTTTAAGATAATTTTTATTGCATAATGAAAGTTACTGTTATGATAGCTGATGTAAGATTATGAATAGGTTTATGCATAATTTTGTCGTTGTCAGGTTACGTACTCACTTATGTCTCCTACACCAATATTTTCGTTTTTTGTAATTGGCTTTTGTGTGTTCAGTAAAGTGTTAGTTTTCTCTAATGATACAAACATAGGTAAATATAATTGGTTGGTTTATTTGTGTTAGTTTTATTTATATATGTTTGATAGACTCTGAAGCATTAATTTTTGTTCTTTTTAAGTTTCATCTTCGCTCTTTCTCCCTCAGAAAAACTTTGTTTTTCAAGTTAACCTTAGGTAGATTTTAATTTAAGTTTAATGTAGAAAAAACAGTGTCATGACATTTTAATTTCTTTTGAGGAGGGAGAGCACCCTCATATAAGGAACGATTTTGATTCGTTTTAAGTTTTAACGATACTCTTTACACCAGGCGGACCACTGGTCCGCCTGCCATGACTCTTTTTCCTAATTAAATAAAAGAACAAGCTTTTTCAACTGAAAGTAAAGAGCAACATTAAAACTTAGACTGATCAGAACTTATGTATATGAAGGAGATAGCTCTCCTCAACATCTTGCTTTTTACGCTAAAGTTTTCTAGAACTTTTCAAAAAACTTAATATTGTTTTAATTAAACGATCCTTGTATTTCAGGAGTCGTTCTTAAAGAATTGGGACAAAATTCAAACTTGAGCGTAAAGAGCGAAGTGCTGAGGAGGGGGAAATCTTCTTCTTACAATTAATAATTTCTGTTCGTTTTAAGTTTTAATGTTGTTCCTTACTTTCAGTTGAAAAAACTTGTTGTTTTCTTTCATTTGATTTCTGATCGTTTTTTAAATAATGCCAGCAAATCTGGCTCCACCTCCACGGAAAAATTGCCCTCCCTACAGAAATTTCTCTAGACAATTCAATCTCGGTGAAAATTTACCCCTGAAAATTACCCTTAACAAGTCCACGCGTAAAATTGAGACGGAAAAGAGAAAGCAAGATGTAAAAAAAGAATTTCGTTTAGGAATTCTGGCGAAATTCCCCAGTGTATAATTTCCCCTGATAAGTTCACCCCCTGGAAACTTCCCCCCCCCCACGGAAAATTCCCCCATCGAGAAACCCCTGGCATAAGATTTGTCCCCTTCCCCATACGAAAATGTAAATATACTTCTCAGTAACAAATACTATGTGTAAACAATTTGAAAATTTTATAGCTTAGAGATCTTTCCTCTGATATGGGGGAGGGGTCATGTTACATCCAAAGGTATAGTTATTGGGAATTTCATTTATGAAGAACAAAATGAATCTCAACATTTTGATCGGACGATTTTGGGAAAAAAGGGGTGGATGAGGAGGCCTAATTGCCCTCCAATATTTTTGGTCAATTAAAAAGGCCACTAGAGTTTTTAATCTCCATTGGAATGACACCTCTCACGAAATTGTAGGACCACTGGGTAAAAAAAAAAAAAACACATCAGTGATCTTTTTTCCAGCAAAAAATACAAAATTCCACGTTTTTGAAGATAGAGGTTTGAAACCTCTACAGAAGGTTTTCTGATACGCTGAATCTGATGCTATGATTTTAAGATTCTACGACTTCTAGGGTTGTTTCCCCTTTCTAGAAATCGGAAAATTTTTCTCAGGCTCGTAACCTTTAATTGGTAGGATTAAGCTTAATGAAACGTATATACCTGAAATTAGCATAATGAGCCAATTCTTTTGATATATCTATTGTTATAAAAATTCCATTTTATAGAGCTTCGGTTAGTATTGAGGCGGGTCTTTCCCTGCTTATAGTTCCTTCGAACCCCCCCCCATGGAAAATTCCCCTGTGGAAAAAAAACAGCAGAAAATTCGTCCCCCTACAAACAAAAACGTATACAAAGTTCTCAATAACAAATGCTATGCATAGACAATGGGGAAACTTTATAACTTAAAGACCTTTTCCCTGGGGCTGTGGATGTTATGTTACAGCCAAAGGCATATCTATTGGGCCTTTCGTTTACGATGAACAAAATGGCTAACTAAATATTTTGATCAGACGATTTTGGGAAAAAGAGCGGGGGAGGGGGTCTAGTTGCCCTTCAATCTTTTTGGTCACTTGGAAAGGGCAGTATAACTTTTAAATTACGGTCGAATGACACCTATCACGAAATTTTAGGACCACTGGGTTGATATGATTACCCCTGGGAAAAAAAACAACAAAAAGAAAACAACAAATAAACACACATCCGTCATCTTCCTTTTGGCAAAAAATACAAAATTCCACATTTTTACAGATAGAGGCTTGAAACCTCTACAGTGTGGTTTTCTGATATGCTGAATCTGATGGTATGATTTCATTAAGATTCTATAGCTTTTAGGGCTGTTTTCCCCTTTTTAGAAAATCGGACAAATTTTCTCAGGCTCGTAGTTTTTAATTGGCAAGACGAAGCTTAGTTCATCTTATGTTTTTGATATTTGAATCTTATATATTTGAAATCAGCACAATAAGCCAATTCTTTCGACATTTCTATTAGTATCACAATTCCGTTTTTTAGAGTGTCGGTTAGTATTGAGCCAGGTTGCTCCTTACTAAAATTTCGTTACCTCGGACACTAAGAAAATATATACAATCCAATCCTTTGATACCCATTTTATTTAGCATAGTTGAAAGACCCAATAACTATTTCTCAGGGAATGATATGACCCTGACAGGTACTTGGGAAAGGGGTTTAAGTTATGCAATTTTCCCTGTTGTTTGGAGATAGTGTTTCTTATTCCAAAATATGCAGATTTTTTGGGGGAAGAGGAATTCTCTGCAGGGAGAGGTATTTCCCACTGAGAGATTTTTCTGTGGAGACGAAATTTTTTAAAGGGAATTTTCCATTGGAAATTTTTATGAGGGAGGGAGAAAGCACTGTAATTTATAAAATGTGTCCATTGTTTACATATAGTCCTTGTTATTAGGAAATATGTGTAACTTTTTTGAGGATGAACTTTACATGGAGGAATTTTGCGGAGAAATTTTTCCACGGAAGGAGAAATTAATTTCAAGCATGATTTGAAAAACGATCGTAAATTGAATAAAAAATTGAAACATTTTTTCAATTGAAATTACTGTTTTTCTTTGTTTTACTTTTCTTTTCTTAGCTTCAATTATTTTCAGTTTTCTGGTTTTTAGTTCATTCTATATTCCGTCCCTTTTTCTTTTAGTACTTGACTCATTTTTTTTTCATATATGCAAAAAATATCTTATCTGACTTTTGTCTTTTCTTGTTTATTGGACTGACAACTTTTTAATTGAATATTCGTCAATAGTTAAGTCTGAAATGACTCAGGCTGAATAGCAAGATTGTGCTGAGCATAAATGCCTGTATTTTGAAATAGTAAACACATATTAAAAGTCGCGAAAGTATTGTTTAATTTTTTTTTACTTCCTACAAACACGTTGAAGATCGTGGTTTTTTAGTTCGTGTGAAAAACAAAAAAAGTTTTTATGAAAAACTTTGCAAGAAAGTGTAAATATTACTCTAACCATTAGGGACACTGAAGGGATGGTGATACAACTTATTTGATAGCATTTGCACCTATTTTTAGTCACCAAAACGTGGGTAAAAGAACATTAGTGAGGTTTTAAGTTTTTTATATAATGTATTAATTAAACAAAGGAACGATTTATGAGCCAAGTCTAAATTTTATTATTATTTACCTTTCTAACTTTAGGCTCTCCAGGCCCTGCCTTGGGGCAAAAAAGTGATACAACTGCCTCTCGATGACCGCTTTCTTGACAACACATGCAAGATCTTTCTGTTTGCCACAACTTAGAACCGGATACCTAGAAATATTACTATTATAACAAAGGCAAGTGTTTCATACATTTTTTTTCCAGTAACGAAGGCATAGAAAAAATGTTATTGATGCTAATCAATTAGGGAAAACTTATCCAAAGTATCGTAAATGTAAGATATTCACTGTCAAAAACAGGGCCGGATTTAAATCTGTGATTCCACTAGGCACAAGCATTTTGGTGCACCCAATCCCAAGTAATTTTTTTTTGGGTAGACCCAGAGATTCGGGAGCAATTTCCCAAAAATATGGGGGTAGTGGAAGCCCTGAACAGAAGGCAACTGATGAGTGATGATGCAAAAGTAATGCAAGAGAGAGGTTATACTGAGCTCTCAGCTGCCATTCTTGGGAGACATCTGACTGTTTATAAGCGGCTACGGAATTTCTGTGCTGTTTTAAATTCACTTTTCTGTGAATAGGCAACGAATTGCAGCAGCAAAGCGCACCTGGCACATTGACGATAAATGACATCAGCCCAGTTTTTGTTAAGAAATAAAACGCTCAGTTTTTTTTTTATGCGCCCCTCGGCATTGTGCGTCCTAGGCCCGGGCCTAGTGGGCCTATGCGTAAATCCTGGCGTGGTCATAAGGCAGCAACTGGGCTGGGATTAATCAGTAATATGTTCACAGCCTAGCCTGTGTGCGAGATTTACTTGGTGGGGAGGGGGGCAAATTAGACGAAATGGCAAATAACAGCCATAGTATTTTTTTTCCTTTTTTAGTGGAGGATTTTGGAAGGAGTGAGTTTGCCAGGTGACTAAAAAATTGACAAAAAGTTTAAAAAAAACTACGGAAAAAGTGTGCGTAGCCTTGATTCCCCCTATTGAAACCTGGTCATACATATCAAAGGCAAAAATAATCATGAACGTATTTAATTTTTCAGCTGAACGGTTACCCAAAGTCAGCAGTTTTTGAGTTAATGAAAACATACGAATTAGTGATAACAACTCCTGGTAATTTACCACTGCACCACTCATCCTCACATCAATATGATGACGTAAGCTTCTCCTCTACTAAATTGGAGCTCCACTCCTAACTCCCTCCCTATTTTGAATATATCCTTATAAGGTCTCCTAGTCCGACTTTAAAATTTTTCTTTCCTTTGATCCCAGCTGAACTACTTAAAACATGATTTTTGCTTACCATACTTGCTTCATCCGCTCAACATGACTAAATAACTACTTTCCTCTTAAAACAGGGGCATCAAACTATAGGCAAGAAATTCATTTGAATCGTATATTAGGGTAAGATATACAAACAACTAAGGAAGGTATTGTAATAATATCGTCTAAAATGTAATTTTGGATTAAAAAAACATCGTTACTCCCTCCCATCAGCTTCCTTCGTGCTATATGCATATCCTTACTTTACCGAGTTTTACCTACAAAATTCGTTGTTGCATTAAAACGGAATCCATTATCAGTTTCTGTTTTAGAGACAAAAATACAACAATAAATTGAATGGATAGCAACTTTTTCTTCACAACTATCTTCACCCTCTCAAAGAAGCTAATTTTAAGCGCTCTCTTTCGTAGGATGATAGTTTTACAGATATCAGTTTATTGCTTCACGTCTAAGAATGTCACTTTTCTATTTGTTAAATTCCCTAGGGGGGGACTTGAAGGATTTCGATTATTTGGAAAAAATAAAGCATTACCCTGCAAATACAGCCCAAACATAGAAAAATGTACCATAAACTTTGGATTGTACCATTAAATGCTCAGTTGTACTAAATTATGCCAGGGCCTCTAAGTTATACCAAAAACGGAACAATTGTACTACAATGACAATGCTGAAGCCACCCATCTTAACCTAAATTTTGTCGTAGTCATAGGCTTCGATTACATCATAAGCTCAAAAATAATTACGTTGACTATTTACAAAGTAAGAAATTATAGACGTAGCACATTTCAAAAGAGTAGGCTGGAATATCTAATTATTCCAATTATAGATAAACCGTTGAGGTGACAGTTTTTTACAGAGCAAACTATACTTTATTGACAGAGTAAAATACAAACATAGCATACATTAATAGAGCTGCCTTTGAGATACGAGTACTTCAAACACAGACAAACCATTGAGGCACCCTTTTTATTAGGGGAAAGTAGGCTTTTCTTTACAGAGAAAAGTATTATAGACATAGCAGGCATCGATATAGTAGACCTTAAAATTCCAATTATTTCAATTACAGAGGTGATATTGAGGTGCCAGTTTCTTATACAGCTAAATAGACGTTATTTACAGAGTAAAATAGTATAGACAAAGCAGATATCAGTAGAGTAGGCTTTAAGATTCAATTCTTCAAATATGGATAAAGCATTGAGGTACCACGTTATGATTGAGCAAGGTAGACTTTATTAACAGAAGGGAGTAGTAGAGACAAAGCACACCTCATTGAAGTAGGCTTTAATGTCCAACTATAGATAAAGCATTGATGTGCTATGCTTTACCTGAGCAAGGTAGACTTTATTGACAGAGGAGAGCAGTCCAGACAAAGCAGACATCGATAGAGTAGGCTTTAAGATTCAATTGCATCAATTATTGATAAAGCATTGAGGTGCCACGTTTTAATTGAGTATGGTAGGCTTTATTGATAGAGGAGAGTAGCATAGACAAAGAAGACCTCATTAAAGTAGGTTTTAAGGTCTAATTACTTCAACTACAGATAAAGCATGTGCGATGCTTTGCCTGAGCAAGGTAAACTTTATTGACAGAGGAGAGCAGTACAGACAAAGCAGACATCGATAGAGTAGGCTTTAAGATTCAATTGCTCCAACTATTGATAAAGTATTGAGGTGCCACGTTTTAATTGAGTATGGAAGACTTTATTGACAGAGGAGAGCACTAAAGACAAAGCAGACGTTGATAGGGTAGGTTTTAATATTCAATTGCTTCAACTATTGATAAAGCATTGAGGTGCCACGTTTTAATTGAGTATGGTAGGCTTTATTGATAGAGGAGAGTAGCAAGACCTCATTAAAGTAGGCTTTAAGGTCTAATTACTTCAACTATAGATAAAGCATGTGCTATGCTTTGCCTGAGCAAGGTAGACTTTATTGACAGAGGAGAGCAGTACAGACAAAGCAGACATCGATAGAGTAGGCTTTAAGATTCAATTGCTTCAACTATTGATAAAGCATTGAGGTGCCACGTTTTAATTGAGTATGGTAGGCTTTATTGATAGAGGAGAGTAGCATAGACAAAGAATACCTCATTAAAGTAGGCTTTAAGGTCTAATTACTTCAACTACAGATAAAGCATGTGCTATGCTTTGCCTGAGCAAGGTAAACTTTATTGACAGAGGAGAGCAGTACAGACAAAGCAGACATCGATAGAATAGGCTTTAAGATTCAATTGCTTCAACTATTGATAAAGCATTGAGGTGCCACGTTTTAATTGAGTATGGAAGACTTTATTGACAGAGGAGAGCACTAAAGACAAAGCAGACGTTGATAGGGTAGGTTTTAATATTCAATTGCTTCAACTATTGATAAAGCCTTGAGGTACCACGTTTTAATTGAGTATGGTAGGCTTTATTGATAGAGGAGAGTAGCATAGACAAAGAAGACCTCATTAAAGTAGGCTTTAAGGTCCAATTACTTCAACTATAGATAAAGCATGTGCTATGCTTTGATTGAGCAAGGTAGACTTTATTGACAGAGGAGAGCAGTACAGACAAAGCAGACATCGATAGAGTAGGCTTTAAGATTCAATTGCTTCAACTATTGATAAAGCATTAAGGTGCCACGTTTTAATTGAGTATGGTAGGCTTTATTGATAGAGGAGAGTAGCATAGACAAAGAAGACCTCATTAAAGTAGGCTTTAAGGTCCAATTACTTCAACTATAGATAAAGCATGTACTATGCTTTGATTGAGCAAGGTAGACTTTATTGACAGAGGAGAGCAGTACAGACAAAGCAGACATCGATAGAGTAGGCTTTAAGATTCAATTGCTTCAACTATTAATAAGGCATTGAGGTGCCACGTTTTAATTGAGTATGGTAGGCTTTATTGATAGAGAAGAGTAGCATAGACAAAGAAGACCTCATTAAAGTAGGCTTTAAGGTCTAATTACTTCAACTATAGATAAAGCATGTTCTATGCTTTGCCTGAGCAAGGTAGACTTTATTGACAGAGGAGAGCAGTACAGACAAAGCAGTACAGACATCGATCGAGTAGGCTTTAAGATTCAATTGCTTCAACTATTGATAAAGCATTGAGGTGCCACGTTTTAATTGAGTATGGTAGCCTTTATTGATAGAGGAGAGTAGCATAGACAAAGAAGACCTCATTAAAGTAGCCTTTAAGGTCTAATTACTTCAACTATAGATAAAGCATGTGCTATGCTTTGCCTGAGCAAGGTAGACTTTATTGACAGAGGAGAGCAGTACAGACAAAGCAGACATCGATAGAGTAGGCTTTAAGATTCAATTGCTTCAACTATGATAAAGCATTGAGGTGCCACGTTTTAGTTGAGTATGGTAGGCTTTATTGATAGAGGAGAGTAGCATAGACAAAGAAGACCTCATTAAAGTAGGTTTTAAGGTCTAATTACTTCAACTATAGATAAAGCATGTGCTATGCTTTGCCTGAGCAAGGTAGACTTTATTGACAGAGGAGAGCAGTACAGACAAAGCAGACATCGATAGAGTAGGCTTTAAGATTCAATTGCTTCAACTATTGATAAAGCATTGAGGTGCCACGTTTTAATTGAGTATGGTTTAATTGGTTAATTGAGTATGGTATTGATAGAGAAGAGTAGCATAGACAAAGAATACCTCATTAAAGTAGGCTTTAAGGTCTAATTACTTCAACTACAGATAAAGCATGTGCTATGCTTTGCCTGAGCAAGGTAAACTTTATTGACAGAGGAGAGCAGTACAGACAAAGCAGACATCGATAGAGTAGGCTTTAAGATTCAATTGCTTCAACTATTGATAAAGCATTGAGGTGCCACGTTTTAATTGAGTATGGAAGACTTTATTGACAGAGGAGAGCACTAAGACAAAGCAGACGTTGATAGGGTAGGTTTTAATATTCAATTGCTTCAACTATTGATAAAGCATTGAGGTGCCACGTTTTAATTGAGTATGGTAGGCTTTATTGATAGAGGAGAGTAGCATAGACAAAGAAAACCTCATTAAAGTAGGCTTTAAGGTCCAATTACTTCAACTATAGATAAAACATGTGCTATGCTCTGATTGAGCAAGGTAGACTTTATTGACAGAGTAGAGCAGTACAGACAAAGCAGACATCGATAGAATAGGCTTTAAGATTCAATGGCTTCAACTATTGATAAAGCATTAAGGTGCCACGTTTTAATTGAGTATAGTAGGCTTTATTGATAGAGGAGAGTAGCATAGACAAAGAAGACCTCATTAAAGTAGGCTTAAGGTCTAATTACTTCAACTATAGATAAAGCATGTGCTATGCTCTCATTGAGCAAGGTAGACTTTATTGACAGAGGAGAACAGTACAGACAAAGCAGACATCGATAGCATAGGCTTTAAGATTCAATTGCTTCAACTATTGATAAAGCATTAAGGTGCCACGTTTTAATTGAGTATGGTAGGCTTTATTGATAGAGAAGAGTAGCATAGACAAAGAAGACCTCATTAAAGTAGGCTTTAAGGTCTAATTACTTCAACTATAGATAAAGCATGTTCTATGCTTTGCCTGAGCAAGGTAGACTTTATTGACAGAGGAGAGCAGTACAGACAAAGCAGTACAGACATCGATCGCGTAGGCTTTAAGATTCAATTGCTTCAACTATTGATAAAGCATTGAGGTGCCACGTTTTAATTGAGTATGGTAGCCTTTATTGATAGAGGAGAGTAGCATAGACAAAGAAGACCTCATTAAAGTAGCCTTTAAGGTCTAATTACTTCAACTATAGATAAAGCATCTGCTATGGTTTGCCTGAGCAAGGTAGACTTTATTGACAGAGGAGAGCAGTACAGACAAAGCAGACATCGATAGAGTAGGCTTTAAGATTCAATTGCTTCAACTATTGATAAAGTATTGAGGTGCCACGTTTTAATTGAGTATGGTAGGCTTTATTGATAGGGGAGATTAGCATAGACAAAGAAGACCTCATTAAAGTAGGCTTTAAGGTCTAATTACTTCAACTACAGATAAAGCATGTGCTATGCTTTGCCTGAGCAAGGTAGACTTTATTGACAGAGGAGAGCAGTACAGACAGAGCAGACATCGATAGAGTAGGCTTTAAGATTCAATTGCTTCAACTATTGATAAAGCATTGAGGTGCCACGTTTTAATTGAGTATGGTAGGCTTTATTGATAGAGGGGAGTAGCATAGACAAAGAAGACCTCATTAAAGTAGGCTTTAAGTTCCAATTACTTCAACTATAGATAAAGCATGTGTTATGCTCTGATTGAGCAAGGTAGACTTTATTGACAGAGTAGAGCAGTAAAGACAAAGCAGACATCGATAGAGTAGGCTTTAAGATTCAATTGCTTCAACTGTTGATAAAGCATTGAGGTGCAACGTTTTAATTGAGTATGGTAGGCTTTATTGACAGAGGAGAGCACTAAAGACTAAGCAGACGTTGATAGGGTAGGTTTTAAGATTCAATTGCTTCAACTATTCATAAAGCATTGAGGTACCACGTTTTAATTGAGTATGGTAGGCTTTATTGACAGAGGAGAGCACTAAGAACAAAGCAGACATTGATAGGGTAGGCTTTAAGATTCAATTGCTTCAACTATTGATAAAGCACTGAGGTGCCATGTTTTAATTGAGTATGGTAGGCTTTATTGACAGAGGAGAGCACTAAAGACAAAGCAAACATTGATAGTGTAGGCTTTAAGATTCCATTGCTTCAAACATAGATAAAACATTGGTTCCAGGTCTTAATTCAGTAGGGCAGGCTTTATTGATAGAAGAGAGTAGCATACAAAAAGAAGACCTGATTAAAGTAGGCTTTAAGGTCCAAATACTTCAACTGTAGATTGAAAACTGGGGTGCCAATTTTTGATATAGCAAAAAGTAGACATCGTTTGACAGAGTAGAGTAGTTTAGAAAAAAGGCAGGGATCGATACAACAGACTTTAAAATACAAGCAATTTACTTCGAGGTAAAACGTTGAGGTGCCGGTTTTTGACAGAGCAGAGTGGCACATGGAGGATGTTTTAAGCCTATTTTTCTGGCCGTGTATTCTTTTGTTTTAAAAAATCAAAAAACAAAACAAAAACAAACAGAAATTACATTAAAGTACCAAAAGCTCAACAAAATCAAGACATGATAGAATTAACAGACTAATACCAGTCAATTATTGACAGTGATGAACTGACAGGATATGTATCATAGACTTAGATTTCAGAAAATCTCCTTTTGGTTTCAAATATTACGAGCAAAAGCATACAATCAAGACAGCGCATTCTGTTTCGTATATATGTTGCTCTCAAAATTTCGTCTTAGAAGGCATGTGGTCCTCCAAGTAAGGTCTTTAAAGTCAGTTAATTGAAGATATCAGGTTCGACTTCTAGAGTCTAGAATAACTAACTCAAAAATATTTAGTTTGGCAGTAGGCTAGGCAATTTTTTTATTTTGTTCGTTTATTTATATATTTGTATTCGTTTATTTACATTTATAATTTGGTCCTTTACATATAGTATATGTTATTGAGAAAGGTATGCATGTTTGAAATTCATTTTCCAGAAATACGAAGGGAATTCAGGTGAGTCTTTCAGAGAATGTTGAGGAGAGTGTTGCACTAAATCCAAAAAAAAATTGTGCATGTGGATAGTCAAAAGGGCGTAACTCATGAATGACTGGGTATATTCATTTGGAACTTTAAGGAAATGATAAGGGAGATGATCAAAAAGGGAATATTTGCAGGCTACCACTACAACTATAACCACTACTACTACTACCACTACTACTAAAATACTCCATTTACAATTTTTAGGGTAAATCTGAACAAAACCAAAAGACACTATGTGCATACAAATTGTCAAAAGAGCGTATCTTAAGAATTGATATTTTCACAGAATACTAAAAGGGGAAAATCTTCTGACCAAAAGGCAATATTTGAATGCTACTACTAATACTTTTATGACTGATACATTTATTACTAATACTACTTCTTCAAGTACTACTTATCATGCAACTACTTGTAAATGCAATATCTTAATATTGCTACTGCTACTAGTACTAACGCTATTACTATCAATACTACTACCAGTAATACAAACACTACTACTATGACTACTATTACAAAAATGCCTAAGGGTCGCAAGGGGAGGTTTCCGATGATTTTTTTTGAGGAATGAGGAGGTGAAACTAACCACAACACTCTGTCTGTATGCATGCTCTCAAAAAGGCGGAACAGAAATATCTTAGGAACAGTTTGGTGTGTGAAGTTGAAACTAACAGGGCTTGTTGTGGGGCATGTTGAACTAACCAAAAGATAATATTTCCACCCTATTGCTCCTTCTTGTATTCATACTACTGCTAATGTTACCATTATTAATACTTCTACTACTGCTACTGCCACTAAAACTAACGCTACTACTATTAATTCTACTGCTACTACTACTACTACTGCTACCGAAACTAATCGTATTAAGGTGAAGAAATTGGGATATATAGAAACTATACGGAACTAGATCAAGACACACTATACCCACGCAGGTTATTAAGAGGACGTATATGAAACGCTTCAGGAACGGTTCATGGTATTAAGTTTGGCAGGGTATTATGTTTGGCATGGTATTGAGTTGAAACTTTCAGCGTGTGTTGAAGGGGATGTTGAAGAAACCAAGGGTGCAATGCGCATACTAATAAAAATTGCTACTAATGGTCCTAAAACTATTGGTACTACGCTAGCTAAGTTCATTAAGGTGAAACTTTCAAGGAATATTTAGACGGATGTTGAACTATATCAACGGTTTCTAGTGCCATTTTTAAGAGTCAAACGGGATTGGCGGGCAAGCAGCCCTTCTCCCAAGTCCATTCATTTTCCAAACACATCCAGTCAAAATTTTTGGACAGTCGTTTTTTTCTGCATAGTAGAACGATCCAGTAACAATATCTGTAGGGCTATTGGTCATGTCAACCCTCGCAGTTATGTAATCAGTCCATTATGCTTTAAAACTAATTGTTGCTTAAAAACTATATCAAAAGGTACTATGTGTACGGTTGCCAATAAGACACCTCAGCAATATCTCTAGAACGACTGGGTGCATTAAGTCAAAACTTTAGGGGCCTTACTATTATTACTTCTACTCTTACAATTTAAATAAATCAAAAGAGTGTAAGTGTATCCAAGTTGTCAAAAAGCACTTAAAGAATTTTTGGGAATGACAGTATGTTTTATTTTTCAGATCAGCCTGAGGAGGTATATAATTAAATAAACAATACTATTTGTGTCAAGATTAAAATTTGGGGAAAAAATTTCTCCAACACACAAATAGCAAGCCAAACTATGGATTCTTAGAGAAAAACCGTAAAAATATAAAATATTTTTCCCACAAAAAATACTATGTCAATAAAAAGCAGACAAAAATCAATTTGATTTTTTTTTTCCAAAAAACAAGTTTTTCAAAGAAAGGTAAAGAGCTAAATGATAACCAAAAATGAGCAGAAATAAAGTCAAATCATCTTCCAAGCATAGAACTACCACAAATCACCATCAGTGAACAAAAGAAACCCAAAACAAACAGAAATTACGATAAGTAACCGAGTCAAACTCAAAAGGAGCAAAATTTTACATGAGTAGGGCTGACAACCCCCACGTCTACTCAAGATCAGAACATATTTTGCACTTTACCTAAAAAAAATTATCCTGGATTGTCAGCTGAATAACTTGTATTTATTCTTGTAATAACTTGTATTGTATTATATATATATATATATATATATATATATATATATATATATATATATATATATATATATATATATATATATATATATATATATATATATATATATATATATATATATATATATATATACTTGTATTTATTCCCTAAAGTTTCAAGAGTCTTTTATTTATCAAAGTAAAAAAAGTGAAAACCTTTAAAATGTATTTGTTTTCACCAAAGTACAAATTATGCTCTGGTCCTGAGAAGGCATGAGGGTTGTCAACACAACTCATGTTAGTTTTAGCTCGTTTTGAGTTTGACTCGGTTATTTATTGTAATTTCTGTTCGTTTTGGATTTTATCTATGTATTGATGGTGATGTGTGTTGGTTTTACTTTATTTCTGCTCATTTTTGGTTTAATTGAGCTTTTACTTTTCTTTGAAAAACTTGATTTGTGGAAAAAGTTTTTTAAGTTAATATGACAAAAACGCAATGTAGAGAACAAAAAAATCAGAGCCATTGCTATAAAGTTGCCTATAGCAAAGGCCGTACGGCTCCAATGTTTTATTTTTTTCCAGAGGACCTTCAAATAGAGGGAATCGTCCAGAGGGCCTCATTCAATTGAAAATCGCAAGTTCTAGTGCTCTTTTTAAGAGTCAAAAGTGATCGGAGGGCAACTAGCCTCCCCCACGCCCTTTTTTCCCAAAATACATTCGATAAAAATATTGAGATAGCCATTTTGTAGCAAATAGTAAAAACAATTCATATAGCCCAAGCTCTGGGGTCGGCACAACCACAAAGGACCAGGGGGCAGGGATTGTAAAGTATGCTCCGGGGACATAAATGGCTTTTATAGAATGGATGCTCGTATAAATCCCAGAGAAGCTCACTTGATTGGAAATTGAAAGTCCTAGTTCACTTTTTAGGAGTCTAAAGAGATCAGAGGGCAACTAGCCCCCCCTCCCCACGCATTTTACCGCAAACCCATCTGATAAAAATTTGGGGATAACAATTTTGTTAAACATAGTTCTAACATCAGATAATAAAAAACCCCGGGGCTGACAATATCTTCCAGGGCCCAGGGGCAGGCTTTGTAATTAAAAGCTCTTATTGACTTTTTAAAAGTCAAAAGAGATCAGAGGGCAACTTGCCCCTCCCCCAAACACCCGTTTTTCCCCAAACTCATCCAAAAAAATTTTGAGATAGCCATTTTGTTAAAAATAGTTCGAACATACGATATTAAAAACTGCGGGATCGAAACAACAACCTAGGGCCCGGGGGCAGATGTTATAAGTTATAACTTTGGGCGTATATGGTTCTTATATAAGGGAAGCTCGTATAAACTTCAGAGAGGGCTCATTTGATTGGAAACTAAAATTTCTGTTTCACTTTTTAAGAGCCAAAAGAGATCAGAGGGCAACTATCCCCCACGCCCTTTTTTCCCCTAACCCATCTGATAAGATTTTCAGATAACTATTTTGTTGAAAATACTTCAAATATCAGATATTAAAAACTCTGGGGTCAACAAAGCACCTTAGGGCCCGGGGCAGGCACTGTAAGTTATGCCCTCGGGCATATACGGTTTTTATAGAAGGGGTACTAGTATAAAGTTCAGAGAAGACTCATCTATTAAAAATTCAAAGTTCTAGTTCACTTTTTCAGAGTCAAAAGAGTTCAGAGGGTAACTAGCCCACCCGCACGCCTTTTCTCGAAATACATCAAAAGAAATTTGAGATGGCAATTTTGTTTGAAATAGTTCAAAGATTATATGACAAAACTCCGGGGTTGACACAACCCCCAGGGTCTGGGGGCAGGTATTTTAAGTTATGCAGTGGGGAAATATATGGTTCTTATAGAAGGGTACTCGCATAAACGTCAGAGAGGGCTCATTTGATAGGAAATTGAAAATTCCAGTTCACTCTTTAAGATTCAAAGGCATGAGAGGGTAACTAGCCCACCCATACCCTTTTTTCTGTGAATTAATCCGATGGAAATTTTGAAATAGACATTTTGTTAAAAATATTCCAAGCGTCATATAACAAAAACTCCAGGGTCAACACAACCCTCCAGGGGCAAGGGCTGTAAGCCATGCCCAGGGGACAAAAGGTTCTTATAGAAGGGAAGCTCGTATAAACTTCAGAGAAGGTTTGTTTGATTGGACATAGAAAGTTCTATTTCTTATTTTAAGAGTCAAAAGAGATCGGGGGGCAGATCACCCCCCCACCCCTACACCTTTTCCCCGCAAACCCATCTGATAAAAATTTTGAGATATCTATATTGTTAAAAACTGTTCAAACATAGAATAATAAAATCTGGGATTGACACAACCCTCCAGGACCCGGGGGCAGGTGTTATAAGGTATATCATGGGGGCATAGATGGTTCGTATAGAAGGTATGCTCGTATAAACATCAGATAGGGCACATTTGATTGGAAATCAAAAGTTCTATTTCTTTTTTTTAAGAGTCAATAGAAACCGAAGGGTAAAAAGCCCCCCACCCTATGCCTTTCTCCCGCAAAAAACATCCGATAAAAGTTTTGAGATAGCCATTTTGCTAAAACTAGTTAAAAAATCAGATAATAAGGACTTCGGAGTTGACTCTTACCCCCAGAGCCCGGGGGCAAGTGTTTATACCCCTACGGTATATAAGGCTTTTATGTCAGAGGAGGTCGGATAAACTTCAGAGGTGGCTCATTTATTAGAAATTGAAAGTTCTAGTTAACTTTTTATGAATCAAAAGGAATTGAGGGTATCTACCCCCCTCTCCTCCCCCCACGCACACACACATACACTCACGCCCTCTTTTCAGCAAACGATCCGATCAAAATTTTGAGATTGTCAGTTTATTTGAAATACTTCAACGATCAGATATAAACTTCGGGGTCAACATAGAGCCCTCGTAGAGCCCAAGGGAAGGGTTGTAGCTTATGCATTAAAGGCATAAAAAGTTTTTATAGAAGAAGTGGTCGCATTAACCTTGGAGGGGACTGAAATTATTAGAAATTGAACATTCTAATTCCCTTTTTAAGAGTCATAGGTGATCCGATTGCGATTAGCCCCACATCTTCGCCAACCCTTTTCCCTCAAAATAACAAAGAATCCAGGGATAATACTGTCCACCAAAGCCAGGGGCAAGTTTGTAAACTATGCATCGTGTGCATTTAAGGTCTTTATCAGAGGGATGATAGTATAAACTTTGGACGGGTCTCATTTGATTGTAAATCGGAATTTCTGGTGCCGATTACAAGAGTCAAAAGTGATCGGAGGGCAACTAGACTCTCCAAGGGTCCTTTTTGCCCAAATGTATCTGATCAAATTTTTGAGATGGCCATTTTGTTCAAAATAGCTTAAAGATTAAATAACAAAAATTCAGGGGTCAACACAGCCCCCCAGAGCCCAGGGATAGTGTTGTACGTTATGCCCCGGGTACATATAAGGATTTTTGTAAGGGGTGGTCGTATAAACATCAGAGATGGCACATTCAAGTGGAAATTCAAATTTCTATGTATCTTTTTAAGAGTAATGAAAAATAATCGGCAGGCATATAACTCCCCCCACTTTCTTTTCCCAAAATATATCCGAAAACATTTTGAGATAACCATTTTGTTTGAAATATTCCAACGATCAGATGATAAAACCTTAGGGTCCACCTACCCCTCCCCCCCAAAAAAAAACCAGGGCAAGGGCTGTAACTCATGCCCCGGGGTATATAAAATTTTTATGGCAAAGGTGGTCGTATAAACTTCGGAGGAGACTAAAATGATTAGAAATTGAAAGCCCTAGTTCCCCTTTTAAGAGTCAAAAGTGATCCGATGGCAAATAGCGTCCCCCCACCAACCCCAAGGCCATATGGCTCCAACTGTTATTCTTCAGAGGTAATTCATAGCAAGGTGTGGTGTTATAAACTTCGGAGGGGCTCATTCAATTGGACATAATAATTTCTAGTATCCTTTCTAAGAGTCAAACGTGATTAGAGGTTATAAGACCCCTCCCTTTTCCCCGCCCTCTTTTCCCAAATGCATCCAATCAAAATTTTGAGATTACCGTTATATCCGAAATAGTCAAGAGATGAAGTAATTAAAATAATTATTTCTTGGGGATCGACAAAATCTCCCACTACCCCCAGGGTAAGGGCTATAAGCTTTTCAAGCTGTCCGTTATTCATAAATAAGGTTTTTATTGAACGGGTAATCGTAAAGACTTCGGAAAAGCCTCATTCAATTTAAACTGAAAGTTCTAGCTCCATTTGTAAAAGTCAGGAGTAATCAGGCCTTCTACACGCCTTTTTTCTGAATACTTTTGATCAAAATTTTGAGTTAGCGAATAGATATGGTTACGGGTTTGACCCCCCTCGCCGTGGGGGAAAGGGCTGTAAGTTATACTAGCTGCCATTCGTTAAAAGATTCAATTTCTGATCAAAAGAGACCCTCCAAAATTAACCAAAGTTAATACGACTACCCCTTCCACCAAAAAACTATATTCTAATAATGGGCAACTTTTATAAGTTACAATCCTTTGCCGGGGGGCTATGGAGGATTTCTCAACCCCCTAAGCTATAGCAATTTGAATTTAGAACTAATTTGAACAAAATTGCTATTTCGAAATTTTTATAAATGCATTTGGCTGAAAAAACAGAAGGGGGGGGGGGTGTTACTTTTGATATTTTTTGATTATTAAAAAGGGAAAAGAAATTTTATTTTCTGACCGAATGAACTTCCTCCAAAGTTCTTTTTTAAGAGTTTTTTAGTTCTTTTTTAAGAGTCAAAAGAGGTTAATGGGCAATTAGCGCAGGCCCCACTTTCCCAGAGGGCATCCTGTCAAAATTTTGAGATTTTGTTCAAAATAGTTTAAAGACCAAATAAATATTTCTCCAGGTTCGACTTCCCCCCCCCCTTCCCGGAGAAATGGCTCTGAGCTACGGAATTGCTTATTGATGCTTCGATACTTTTTACCTTGAAACCTTGTTTACTCAGATGTTTTCTTTACCTTGATACTTTGGTACCTTTATACTTAGTTTTGATACTTTGATGAAAGTTCGGTGTTGGAAAAAATAATGTTTTTGAAATAAGAAATTTTCTAAAAACTTGAAACTTGATTGCAATCAAAAACGAACAAAATTAATTAAAAAAAAAACTTTCCGAAAAAGAAGTTTTTCAAAGAAAAGTAAACGCCATATTAAACTTAAGATCAGCAGATACAAATATCTGTTAAAATTCAAACTAGATATGACAAGAAGCTACTATTAAAGAATAAATGAAACCCAAAACGAACAGAAATTAAATAAACAATCATAGCAAACAAATATACAATAGGTACTAATATAAATGAATAAAATAGATCTTAAAAGGAGTGAAAATTAAATTGAATGTGGAAATCAAGCTTGAAACGAACAAAAGTCACTACAAACAAGAGTTTGGGTTTTGCCTCTTTCTCGCACAGTATCAGTTTAAAACCACAAAGATAAAATCAAACTGAATATTTGATATATAATGATATCAATTACTGAAAAATAATCAGTTCAAGATTTTATTTCGCTGTAATTTT
The DNA here is from genome assembly GCF_032884065.1 of Artemia franciscana. Taxonomy (NCBI): domain Eukaryota; kingdom Metazoa; phylum Arthropoda; class Branchiopoda; order Anostraca; family Artemiidae; genus Artemia; species Artemia franciscana. Next base: position 42,684,902 of record NC_088870.1, read on the forward strand.
TATTTTCATTTTCAATGCTGTAATGACTGGAAAAGAAAATATTTGTAATATAATTCGTACTCAGTGAAGCACCAATGACGGAGTAGGTTTTAGACTTTTACAGCTAAGGAAGGGGGCAGTATCCAAACTCTTGTTTGTATTAAAATTATATTTGTCTTGAACAGTCCTGGAAAGAACATATAAAATTAAACTGAATATTTGATACATACGATATTAATTACTGAAAGCTCATCACTCCAAAATTCAATTTTACTCTAATATTTATGTTTATTTTCAATGTTATAATAAACAAAAAAGAAAATATTTGTAATATAATTTGCTTTCAGTAAAGCACTAATGAAGTAGTGGGTTTTAGACTTTTACAGTGAGAGAAGGTGGCAAAACATAAACTCTTGTTTGTGGTGATTTTTGTTCGTTTCAAGCTTGACTTGCATATCAGTTTAAGTTTCATTCGTTTTAAGATTTATTTATTCATTTGTATTAGCACCTACTGTATGTTTGTTTGCTACGCTTGTGTATTTAATTTCTGTTCGTTTTAAGTTTCATTTATTCCTAAATAGTACTTTTTACTGATTTATTCATTAATATTAATACTTAATGTATTTCTGTTCGTTTTAAGTTTCATTTATTCCTAAATAGCATTTTTTTGTGATTTATTTATTTATATTAGCAGGGGAGAGGGGGGCGAAACCGTACAATTTTAGGTTTTTGACCCCTATAAGATGTTCTTCTAAAGATACAAACTTCAATTTTACAGAAAGCTTATTTATTCATTTTTCTTGGGATTTTTTTTTCAATGACTTCCATCAAGTCGTTTCTCAGTGAGACCCAAAAATTTATGACCTCATCAGGTGTCCGAAGTCGTCCCTACCGTCGGGTGACTTCGGATACATATGGGGCATTTCAGGACATCTATTAGTTAAAGATTCAAAACAGTATATTCAGATAATATAAAAGTAGCAGAGTTAACTGGAATACCAAAAGAACTCTAAAGGCATTTTCAAGCACTTCGCATAATTATTTTATGGCATAGCAAGAAAAGTCGCACCCAAATACAAGCCCTTTGACTGCTCGCCCTGTCCCCCCTCAGCAAAAGGAGTAGGTAGCTTCAGAATTATATCATCAAAATCAGTTTCTGCACAATCGCGACATTCTGGGAAGATGAACTTTTCAGTAGATTTGCGGAGGTAGTTTATTTTAGCTTCTGTGAAGACGTTCGGATTCAAAGGCCAAATTCCTGCCTTTTCGAAACCAGCTGTGATGTTATGAGGGTTCCGCTTTTCTAGAAAGAGCTGCTTGCACAACTTTGCTATTTCGTGTATTAAAATCCTCTGACCTGGATTCATCTGCAACCAAATGTCAAATGAATCCCTGATGGCATGTTTGAATGGCGCATAAGCCGGAACATCAAGGGGCTGGGTGCGATGAGAGCAATGGGGAGGAAAGTTCAGAAGATGAATGCCATTATCTTTTCAAAGGAAACTACTTCAATTGAAATATCGCTTTAGTGATTGTCGAACAAGAAAAAAACAGGATCCTCTTTGCTGGGTTTAACTTCTTTCTGGAAGTCCTGCATTAACCAAAGGAAATTCTCTGAGGTCATCCATCCACTAGGATGGGCTAAGCCAATATACCTGGTGGTCCATCTCGATACATTCTCTCGGGATCCTTGACTTTTGAAAAAACGAACACTGGTGGAATAGTCTGACCAGTTGCGGAAACATAACACAGCATTGTGGTATTGTTCCCTCTTTCTGTCGACACTGTTTGTGCCATCTATTTTGCCCCCTTTTTATCAATCACCTTTGGAGCCTGATCAACTATGGGCACTCCTGTTTCGTCGCAGTTTTAAATCCTACCAGGAGGAAAATAGAACTTGCTATGCGCGAAAGAAGGCTCCAATTACAACGGCATTGAAGCCGGCAGTACGAGCCTGGATTATATTTTCGGGTTTACCAATGGATAAACTGGCATTTCAATTCATAAATCCTTTAATCCAGTCAATTTTTGCTCTTTAATTCAGCTCCCAACTTGGTGGGTACTTGAGCTTCAGAGTTGTTGCCCATTGGTAGGCTATTTTTCTCGTTGCATTTGGAGTTAGTCTGTGGTTCAACATTGAGCACTTTTCAGGGTATACAGCGACTTCTCTCTCTTGTTCGGGAGTAAAAATGAACTTAGAACTTTCCTGAACACGATTATTATCATTTTTTGTACTCAGGCTACAAGATCTTATATTTTACTCTTGTAGCGTTTCCCGACATCCACAACGGTAGACTTCTTCAAAGAAAATTCTTTTGTGACTGCTCGGAAAGATGAATTCTCATTTACGACTTGTCTCACAGCACACTTCAGTAATTCTTGATCTGGGGGACCACCACCTTTCAAATATAGGTGCGGACCATCTGTGAAAGAAAAATCCAAAATGTCAAGAACGGAGGGAAGCCTATATGTAGTCTATAATAAAATTGAAATACTTAGTAATTTCCTCCGGCTACTTCCAGTTCCAGACTTGGAGATATCAGCATGAGGCAAAACCGGACACCTCGAAATGTGGCCGGAGTCCCCCCAAAAAATGGTCCGGAGTAAACCCTTATTAACGCCATTTTGAAAATTCAACTTTTTGTGGAAACTGCTAGACATTTATTGATGAGGATTACCAGGAAAATACCAAAAACATACCTCGTAGGATCCTTCTAACTTATGACCCTATAGCTACAAGAACTTACAAAAAAATTTGACGAGGACTACAGATGTCAAAATTTCCAGAGAGTATTTTAAAACTTCTTTACCTCTTATCTTATTGGTTTTTAGCATCAAACATTCAAAACTTTCGTCAAATGTACGCTACATGAATGGCATCTAGCGGCGATTTTCTGAATGGATTAGTTCAAAAACTTTGGACGATAGGTCCAAAGTACGGTTTTGCCCCCTTACGTTTTTGCTCCCCTCTTGTTGTATGTTTTTTGCTATGATTGTCTATTTAATTTCTGTTCGTTTTGGGTTTCATCTATACTTAACTTCTTGTTGTTTTTAGTCTGAATTATAACAGGTTTTTGTATATGCTGATTTTAAGTTTGATGTGTCCTTTACTTTTCTTTGAAAAACTTCTTTTTTGGAAAGTTTTTTAAATTAATATTGCAAAAAAGCAGCCCATTTGCAGTTGCTTTTCTCCCATTTTCATGTCTAGGCAGTGGTACTCTTATCACCTTAGTATACCAGTGTTGCATGGCACACGCGTAGAAGATATTCACCTTGAAGTATTAACGCTTCGAAAAAAAAGGTGTTGGTTTTCTATCGCATTAAAAGTAAAATGAACATAGAAATCAGTGGACTGCCTACCTGTACATAGCTTGAGCATCGACCTACACATGCAAACGAGGGTATGGGTCGCGGTACACAGCCAGGGTATTGAAGCACATGTAGCACAGGGGTTAGATTACATTCATCTGCCGTCGTATCTTAAAAAAGGACAAAATTTTCTTCAATTAGTATCTGATGGAAAGATTGCCGGTCCTTGAAATTTTTTCTCAAGATCTTCAGATTCAGAATCTGAGATTTGAACCTTGGAAAAGTGATTTTTGTTAAAGATTACTCTTAAAAATTGAATTAAACTGTAAATGTTTTTTTTCAAGCCTTATATTCAACTTATTTTCAAAAGATAGCTTAAGCATTGACATAGACATGCAAACGAGGGTATTGGTCCCGGTACCTAGCCAGGGTATTGAAGTACATGTAGCACAGGTGTACATTACATTCATTTGCCGTTGCATCTTAAAAAACACAAAATTTCCTTGGATTAGTATTTGGTGGAAAAACTAATATTCCTTGAAATTGTTTTCAAGATCTTCAGATTTGGAATCTGAGGCTAGTGTCTTGGAATTTTTTTTATTATTAAAGATTACCCTTAAGAATAAAGTTAAAATTATGTTTGTTCACTTTATTAATTTAAAAAAATTCATTCTTCCGGATTTTTCAACTTATTTTCAAAACATTGGTAAATATAAGTTACAACCATGTATAGTCTGGTTATATAAACTGAGGAACCAAATGACGAGGGGAAGGGGTTGCTCCGTGTAGATTTCGAAAAACACCCTTTTTTGGAACTCTCATTAAAAATAAATAGGATAAATTCACCCGCGTACATTTTTGTGAATCGGCCCCCATTTCTGCATTTAATTAAATTACTGAGAATCTAAATTTAATTTTGTAGATATTTCTACGACAACATGTCAAATTAGTCATTAAGTTCCGAGTTTATTAGTTAGTAATTTACTTTTTCTTTTAGATGAAAAAGGTAATATTCTTCAAAATTCTCCTTACGTTTTATTTTACGTTTTTATTAACTTATACATTACAACTACTTTGTCTAATCTTGATAGTACTCGAGATAACCATCAATGTCCTCCAATGAAAGTTCTCAGAAAGGGAGGTACGACAAACGTTAGTGATTTGGAGTTACTTTGGGATCATTTAGTTGTCATTCGAATGTCGATGTCGAGTTATCCCGTTTCTTTGCATTTATAGATAAGATATTTATTTCAAAAAATTTCTATCAAAAGCCCCAACGGACCGAGTTCAAATTTTGGAGTCACAAAACCAAAAAACAAAATCATAAATGAAGCAAACAACCAAAAAACTGGCAAAACAATGCGAAAAACAACAATATTAGAATTGCAAAACCGTTCATAAGTCAACAATATTATAAGTCAACATAAGTCAAGCGGTAAAATGTCGGAGAGAAAAAAGGTAAAAACGAAAAAAATAAAAAGATGTGAAATGAAATATACGCTAAAAAGGTTTAAAAGAGAACATATAAAAATCGGTATAGAACAAAAGAATCAAACTAACATAAAACATGGTTATCACCAGTACCGAAAAAGAGAAAGCGGAAAACTAGCGGTTTATTTTATCAATAATGAAGGGAACAAAGGTTTTTTCATACCTGGAGGTAAAGCAGTGGATGGGGGACAAGATAGGAGCAGGTTCAGAAACAGTGCGTGGCAGGCGGTGTCTGTTTGGAGAGCGTCTTTCGGGGAAAATGTTTCTCGTGCGAAGGTTTATTATTGTATTTTTTGCAAAACAGAGGCACAACGTTCTTCTCCTGTGCTCAAGCGTTTCCAGTTCGGTCTTTTTTAGAACGAGCAAGTATGGTACCTTAGCCTCTTTATTCTTAGGGCTCTTTTTTGAATGGATTCAATTTTTTCTGATTCATCGCAGGAGATGCCAAGATGCCAAACTGGACATGCATATTCAAGATGCATGCGGACAAAAGAAGTATAGATCAGTAAGGAATGGGATGGGGGGACGTTAAATTTATTCAAGAGCTTAAGGAGAGACGTGGACGCATTAGGCTCATGAACAATATCTTTAACGTGGATATCCCACTTTAAATTAGAGGAAATTGTAACCCCAACTAATTGAAAGGAAGACACAGAAATATCTGGCGGGACAGGGTGGAGGAAAATGGATGAGGTTTTAAGGAAACATATTGACATTATCAACGATTTAGAGGGGTTTTACTCTCATGTCTAAAAGCTCAGCGTCATATGCAATATCATTTGGGATGATCATAGGGTTGCTTACTAAGTTCTGACAGCGGGTTTTGACAACCGTTAGGTCATCCACAAATTTCCATCAGTCGGGAAATTCCTTAGAGAGGCTATTTATCATAACAAAAAGAGGAGGGGACCTAGGAGAGTATCTTGGGGTACTCCAGTGTGGACAGGGAGGGAACCAGAGTAATGATTCTGATATTTGTTTACATTTGATCTATTTGGTAAAAAAAGAGGCAACCAATTTTACCACGAAAGAATTAAAACTGAAATCAGTTACAAGGTTCTCAACTAAAATATTGAGGTTAAGAAGGTCAAAATTCTTTTTGAAGGTCAGTGTGAATTAAATTTATCCAGTAATTAGATTTTCCGAGAATTTTCCAAATTGAGTCGATAAGAAAAACAAGGTAATGGGAAGTAGAGGTGGATTTGATTTCAGTTCAATTGTCTCAGTTATGTAAGCGGCATGATTTCTTATGGCACTTGGTATTTACATAGCGACATATAGTGATTACATTTTCTGTCTGTCGGTCTCGGTTTTGCTAGTTCAGGCACTTCCAGATAAGCAAAGACGATGAAAGTTCACAGACGTATCAGGAACTGGTCCAGATTAAATTAGAGATAGTCACTTCCCCAATTCGACCATCTAGGGGGCGGGGAGTGGAGGGACGGTTAATTCGAAGAAATTAGAAAAAATGAGGCATTTTTAACTTACGAACGAACGGGCGATTGTATGTTAAGAAAATTGATATTTGGAAAGACCTCCTGTCTCAGAGCTCTTATTTTGAATCCTGACCAGATCTGGTGACTCTGGGGGGAGTTGGAGGGGGAACCGGAAATCTTGGAAAACGCTTAGAGTTCAGAGATCGGGATGAAACTTGGTGAGAGGAATAAGCACAAGTCCTAGGTACGTGATTGACATATCTGAACCATATCCGCTCTCTTTGAGGGTATTGGGGGATCTCTAGTGCTTCCGTAAGTTCAAGAATAAGCACAAGTTATGGATACGTGATTGACATAAGATGATCAGATCCGATCTCTTTGGGGGAGTTTGTGGAATTGCTATTGCTTCGGCGAGTTCGATGCTTCTTGACGTGCCAGGACGACAAAATCGAAAACTCTAATACCGAGTCTAATTTTAGGTTCCAACCTCGTCACAAGTACCATATGAGCTCTTGGCTCTTTCTCTTTTAGCCAATCTACAAGTAATTTTTCATATAGTCTGAGCAGACGAGGGCTTTGAAAGGAAGCCACTGAAAGCAAAAATGAGAGGAAACGGGATGTCTAAAGGGCAGACTCTTGTTTTTCGTAGTTTCCCAATTTTTCTACTGATCTCAGACGGAGATATAGAGGGGAAAGCAGGTGGGAGAACATCTGTAGGTAATTGATAAGACAATGCCGAAAGACTCTGGACTATATAAACAAGGAACTAGTTAAGATTATTAGCAGTAATTTTTGAGGGATTCATGTAGGTTGAAATCAAGCTGGTCTAGGCTCTTAACACAACATTTTTTTTTGGACCACCAATTTTTGGCAAACAATTCTTCGGCCTTATTCCTGTAGTAGGATCGGGCAGATTTACGTAATTTCTTTTCTTAAATTAATAGCTTTATCCATTTTACCATTTCTGAAAAGATCCAGTTTTTTTTCTAATTAACGCTCTTATGGGTTGATTAATGACTGGTTTGTCAGTGGAGCACTTCTTAAATCTTTTTCCTTGGAAAGAAATTAGATATTTATCATTGAGCTTTGTGTGAAAAGTCGTGATTTTTATCAAGATTATGCAAACTATAAATACCAGACCGATCCCTAGTACTCAGCCACGTTCCAATAAAAAGAAGGCTAGTTTTTCGAAGCGGGAGGTAAGAGCCATAAGTTACTGAGAATGAATGCTTAAAATTGAAAGGGGGAGACAGGAGGAGAAAAAGATTACACCCCCCCCCCCCAATGGAGGCAAAGCTAAGGGGGGACTGTAAAAGTTATTCAGATTAGTCAGAATGATATCTAGAGAGGTGTTTCCGCTAGTTCTTGGTATTTTTACTATTTGCTTAACTTTTAGAGAGTAGCAAATGGAATTCATCTTAAGTTCATTGGGGCCACGAACCAGAAAAAGTCCGGCATTTGGATGCTTAGAGACATCAAAATCAGCGCTGTTCTTTAACTGCTGGAGAAATTTGCGTCTTGCATCAATGTTCTGATTTGGTGGGTAATAGAAGATAGCTATGGCAATGGTATATTTGGGACAGAGGAGAACTTTAGGTCAAATACTTAGCCAAAGGATTTCATCGTACTTAGATAACTGAAAAGTAGAGGATGGGTCCACGGTAAAAAGGCCAGTGCCTTGGTCTGACAAGAAGCTTCATGAGGGGGACGTCACCTTATGCTGGAGGTAGGGATAAGCTGCAATCAACTTCTACGAAACAGGGGGGGGACGGTGACTGAAGTTCCTTTAGGATATTAAGCATCCTAGCTCTTGAAATTGGAGAGCGAAGGGTGCGAGGTGAAGGTAAAAAAGGTGAGTTTAAAGAATTTACCTGTATGGTTGAATTTTTCGTAGAGGAGCAGTCTAGACAACACCCTTATTCCAATTAGAAGTATCAATTTTGGCACACTTTTCTGCTCCTGCATAGAACAATCAATTGCATCCTCCGCATTTCACAAAGTTCGAAAAATTTTATGCTTATTATAAATACATAAAATTTAACAAGTTTTATGCTACCAATCAAAAGTTACGAGCCTGAGGAAATTTGCCAAATTTCGGAAAAAAGGAGAAAACCCCCCAAAAAATCCAGTGATCTTAATGAAAATTACAACATCAGATTCAGTAACAGAAATAACGTCCTGTAGAAGTTTCAAGCACCTATTTGCATTTTTTGCCAGAAGAAAATTCACAGATGCGTGTTTATTTATTTATTTTTTATTTGTTTTCCGGAGGAGTGGTTGCATCGAACCAGTGACCCTAGAAGATCGGTTGAGGACTCATTTGATCGGAATACAAAAGTTCTAGTGTCCTTTTAAAGTGATTATAAATATTGGAGGGTGGTTAGCCCCATCCCCCACGCTACTTTTTTCCAAGAAGTCACCCGATCAGAATTTAGAGATATTATGCTTTGTTGAAAATAGTCGAAATATTTAAAAAATGTATATTTGAGGATGACTTGACCCCCCACAGTCCCCGGTGGCAGAGTTTAAAGCTATGAGCTTCCCCATTATTTACATATGATACTGGTTATTTTGGAGTGTACATACATTTATCGGTCGAGGGGGAGGGGAACGTGAAAGGGCCCTTATATTGAAGGATTTTTCATGGGAGACGGGAAATTTCCATGAAGGGGGGTCCAGATTTCACGGTATTATTTAAATCAAAGATAAAAAATAAAAAAAGCAAAGTTTTTCAACTTGAAGTAGGGAGCAGCCTTAAAATTTAGAACTGACAGAAATTAGTACGTATATGTTTATCCTCTCCCCTTAATACTCCACTCTTTACGCTAAAGTTATTTCTTAGAAATTAAAAAAAAACTTATTATTTTAATTAAACGGCCCTTGTGTTTCAGGAGTCACTCTTAAATAATTTGAAAACAAAGTCAAACTTTAGCCTAAGGAGCGAGGTGTTGAGGAGGGGAAAACCCACCCCATTTACGTACTAATTTGTGTTCGTTTTAAGTTTTAATGTTGCCCCTTATTTTCAGTTGAAAAGAAAAATCTTTTTTTTTAGCTTAATTCATGTTAAACTGTAATCTGTAGGTCATCTTTTTGTCATACTTTACGGTGTATTGCTTTGTATAGTTTTGGCAAGCAATAAATTCGTATCATTATTATGAGAGACATTAGTTACAAATGTACTGAATTTTTTAGATTGAATGTTGCTTTAGAATTCTCAGTAACATACTTAAAAAAATTTGTAGATATTGATAATCAATTTGTAACTATTAATATTAATTGTAGTTAATAAGATGTGGAATATTTCCCCTATTCCAGTTCAACCTTTTCATACGGGTAAATTCCGTACGAACCATCTTTTGCATGTATTCTATGTATTTAGGAGATTCCCCGAAAAGCGATTTTCCATTAACGAGAATATTATATATTTGTTATTACTCACCACAAGATGTAAATTTCTATTCAAAAATTCAGAACATTGTAGATGACGGGTGTTATATAACAGCCGAAACTAATATATAGGTGGTTGTGATCTTGTTCAGTTAATCATTAAATTAATTTATTGGAAACCAGCTTAACAAGTATACTAAGAAAAAGCAAAACATTGGTGGAAAAAAATGAACACAAAATAGCAATTCAAAATGAAACAACAACATTTCTTGTAATCTTCTTGCAACATTTCTATTTTCTTGTAAATATAAATATATTGTATTTTCAAGAAAATAGTTAATATTAATCAAACATGGGGATATATCAGCGGAATGTCAAAGTACACATTTGGTGGTCCTCTCTTGGTCACTTTACTAAATTAATTAAAACAACTTCATAAAAAATAAATTCTTATGAGAGCAGTAACGAGCCATATGAAACGTAAAACCAGAAAAAATAAATTTCTAAAGTATTACGAACTCAAAACGACCAGAAACGACTGTTAAAGAACAAATGAAACCTGAAACTAATAGAAATTAAAAAAAAAAATCGTTTTCAAATTAATCCCTATAGCCGTTGCTCAGTACGGCCTTTTGAAATAGCCTTTCATGAAATGTTGGAGATGGGCTTTTTTGAAAACCTGGATTCATTGTGCTACTTTTACAAGCAGGTAGCAGTAAAAGTCATTTTATTTAGTTTAATAGTACCTTACCTTATAATAGTTGAAGTAGTCACGGCCAGAAGCAGTAGCAGTAGCTGTTATGAGTTGTCACACTCGTAATCACAATTTATCACACATGCAGTTGCAAGTAGTCACAGTGACAAGTAGTTGCAGTCGCAGTCATAACCTATCGCAATCACAAGCAATTTTATTCGCAAGTATTTGCAGGCTTTAGCAGTCGCAGTCGTAAGTGTTCATAGTCGAAAGTTTTCTCAATCGCAAATAGTCGCAGTTACAAGCAGTCGGAGTCGTAAATAGTCACGATCGTAATCTCAAGCAGCCTTAGTACCACTCACAAGTAGTCATATTCCTTAGTGTCTGCAGTCAAAAGAAGTCATAGGTGCAAATAGTCAAAGTTATAAATAGTCACACTATCAAATACAAATATTTACCACTGCAGTCACCGGTAGTCGCAGTTGCAAGATGTTGCAGCTACAAGCAGTCGAATTTCAACTATCGTGCATGTAGTGTATTTTAATCTTGTTTGATATCCTTCAACATTTTCTAAAAGTTTTACCCTAATAGCCTTAGCTTTTTTAGAGACTCGGGATCTAACATATCCCCTTTTCCCAATAGCCAAACTTTTATATGAACAATAGAAAATTTATGTAGCTTGCAACCTTGTCCCAGAGGCTATAGGTTGTTATGTAATCCCTGGAACCACATTTGTTTGACCTTTGGACTATTTTGAACAAGATGGCCAGTTCAAAATTTTTATCGGGCGTCTTTGGGGGGAGGGGGTGTTCAGCTAAAAAGGCGTGAGAGTCAGACTCACCACCCCTGACCGCTTTCAACAGTCTCTTCGGCATACCCTGAAGGTTTAAGGTTAATATACTATATTCTGTTCTTGAGGTATTGCAGATACATCCCGAACCAAACATTCTTCCTTTTCTTCGTGATAAATCCTACAGGCAAAAATGACAAATTACGCAATTTGAAACTCTTGCCCTGGGGGACCGTAGGTGCATTGTAGCATTGGAAGACCTTTTGACTATTTTAAAGAAAATCAATTTTTCAAAATTTCAATGAGTTTTGAGGAGACAGGTATCTAAAAAAGATAAGGGGAGGCTCACTACCCTTCGATCAATTTTCAACATCCCCCTCAACATACCCTAAGAGTGTCAGCCTACTGCCCGCAGCCGTTCCTTAGATATTGCTTACCCACCTATTTGACAACCAATGTGCACATTGTGTGTTTTGATGTGTTCAGCATTGTTTAGGGGGAAGGGTTATATAATCTCTATAGGCATAGGGATTTGACCATCACACTATTTTGAATAACGTGGCTATCAGCCGTTCTATAGATATTCCAGTTCCACCTTTTTGATATACTGGACTCAGTTAGTGGCTTTTGGTCCAGTTTAACATACCCCTCAATATTCTCCAAACTTTCATCGTAATCTCCTTGGCGTTTACGAAAACCCATAGAATCAAAAATTTCTCCTTTTCCTAATGATAAATAATGCATGTAAACAACGGGCAAATTGTATAATTTAAAATTCTTGCCCAAGGGCTGTTGGGGAGAACCTAAAAAGGGAAGTAGAGGGCTGGTTACCTTCCAATGACTCTTCAACATCCTCTTAACACACCCTGAAAGTTTCACCTTAATACCCTAAGCCTTTTTAGAGACCCAGGATCAAACATACCCTTTTCCCCCTTATATGTTAACAATGGATAACTTGCATAACTTACAGGCTGGGGCTGTGGGGGATTATGTCAACCAAGAAGCATAGTCGTTTGACCTTTGAACCACTTGAAAAAAATGGTAACCTCAAAATTTTAATGGGATGTATTTGGTGACACAGGGCATGGGAGAGGGGCTGGGCACCCTTCGATCAATTTTGACTCTTATATAAGCACTAGAACTTTCGACTTCCAATCTGGGATGGAAGTCTTCCAAATGGGATGTATTTGGTGACACAGGGCATGGGAGAGGGGCTGGGCACCCTTCGATCAATTTTGACTCTTATATAAGCACTAGAACTTTCGACTTCCAATCCTTTCAGAAGATTATATGACTACTCATTCCATATGTATGCTTTTGGGGAAAAATAATCCATAGAAGTATCATGGCTTCTTTACTGTATTTACGTTGCTTCTTACTAGGGATAGAATAAACCAGGTCACTGCGTTAATATTATTTTTTAAGAAATATATTAGTGTGGGATACCAAGCAAAACTTTCAAGAATTTACATGGGACTTAGTGAAACGAAGCTTTTTTGGCATTGTCAGTGAAGCTCAAATATAGAAATGAAGAAACGTAAGCCTCGTTCTTTTCATGTAACCTGTTGACTTACTATGGGATTGATTCATATTTTGTCCCCCAGAAAAGTGTTTGATCGCTTCTATTTCACTTTATTTGTCACGACCTATAGGTTGAACACGTCAAACCCCAAACAATCTTATTTGGACTTCGTCTACATTTATGTTGAGAGACAAAGCTAGAGTCGTATGAAGCTATAAGAGACAATCGGGAGTGCAACTTTATGAAATAGAAGGGTCAAAGTGTGTTCGTTGAACCTGAGGGCTAACAATTTTACACCATTTGGACGAAACTCGGAAATACCTTGAACGGCTGCATTCAAAGCATGGCACGTTTAATACGTGAAACATTTGGAATGGCTGATATCACTATCTTTCCGGACAGTCAAGCAAGCACCGGTGCTAATCTGAAACGGGACAAAGGGACGCTAATTGTCATCCATTATTCCAAATGTGAAAAGATCCTTTTTCTATCTTCATTAAAAATAGTAAAAATTCTTGCCTCCTCCCTTACATTTTCGAAAATTGGTACCATTACACTGCTAAGACCCATCATTCCCTTTTTTCATTCTAGATCAATGAAATTTAATTTGTGAAATGATTATACTGCTATAGCATTAAAACTGGTTCAATTATAACCTTTTATACCGTTACTGACAAGTAAATATTGGATGGCTACTACTTCCAGATATAACAAAACTGGCTAAAGCATCATTCAAATTACAAATATTGACAAACCTGATTCGTTTTTGTGTAGGCTACTGAAAAAGCTAAGCCTTAGCACATGTTTGCAAAAACCTGTTTTGGAGAGGGGGGGTGGGGTAAATTTTTGTTAATAAAAATTCGTCTCATTACTAATGCAAATTTGTAGGTGATTTTCTCAAGTTAAATGAAAATGGTAGTGAACAATGAAAAATGAGCTATATAGTACCGTAAAGGCAAAGGTATACTAAATAAAACTTGTATGTTTCTGTGGATACTTGAAGTTTTTTAGGCTTATCGTAGTTTTGACAGGCTTTTTGAAGAAACTAAATTTCAGCTGGGGGTGGGGCAAACAGTGGTCTCGGGTGACAGCTGCCCTATGCTCAGTAGAAAGTTACAACCTTCCTCTTTAGGTCGAGGCAAGTTTAAAAATTTACCAAAATCTTAGACTTACATTTTGTGGCCAGAATCCCAATCACTAAATACAGAACTTTGTCTAGATGTTCCATTTCTATACTAGAAAACCCAGTCAATGAAATGCAAGACTTATACAGTGCTTATAAGGTGTTTTAAGAGGTTTAAGGTCATGCGTAAACAATTGAAATAGCAGGCTTTTAAGTAAGCTGATTTTAATGTTTCTAGAAAGAACAAAGTAGTTCATAAGGTTCTCATCAGTAGGGAGTCGATGATTTTATATTTCACTTTGTGGAGAAACAACATTTACCACTTTGGAAAATGATTATTTGAAGTTTTCTAAAGTGCGACCAGCTGAGACAAAATGATCTTTTTGGGATATAAGGTCAAGCTGTTTTTCAGTAGCCTCAGTTAATAGCCAAAAATGCTTCGTAGAAGTTCAGTTGCAAGCCTACTGTTGACACTTAGCATTTCTAATGTTGTTACAAGAGGAGATTCGTGTGAGACTCTGCCCTCTAGCGTTCATATTACAAAAGGTTCGTAACACATTACTGTTGTTTTGTTCATGAAAGGGGCACAACAAAGAGAAAGAGTAATTTATGCGAGTTGGATCTTTATTGATCTAACCTGGGAAGGCAGGGATTAACAAGAGCTAAGAGCTCATATGGTACTTGTGACCAGATCGGAAGAGCCAAGAACTCATATGGCATGAGCTCTAGCAAAATTCTAAGAATCAATAGATTGATTTAAAAGGGAAATCAGAGGCTTAATGCCGGTGGGGGTTTAATAGAGCTCTGAGACGTGAGGTCCTTCTAAATATCAAAATTCATTAAGATCCGATCACCTATTCGTAAGTTAAAAATACCACATTTTTTCGATTTTTTCCAAATTAACCGTCCCCCCACTCCCCCACCAGATGGTCGAATCGGGGAAATGACTATTTTGAATTTAATCTGGTCTGGTCCCTGATACGCCTGTCAAATTTCGTCATCCTAGCTTATCTGGAAGAGGCCAAACTAGCAAAACCGGGACAGACAGACCGACAGAAATTGCGATCGCTATATGGCACTTGGTAAATACCAAGTGCCATAAAAACCACTAGCGCCACTTACAACGTAGCCGTCCGGCCGCTTCATTACAAATGTAGGAAATTTCAAAGAAAGCTGGCACCACATCACGCTTTTCGTAAAATAGATTAGACTGTGCGATTAATTTCTCAATTGAATCTTCATACATCAGTTGCACTTGGAGAGGCGTAATTATTTCACCTAAGGCATGGTCAAAGTTGCAGGTATATTGGTGTAAATCATACCTTAGGGCTATTAGGCCTTTCAAGACGGTTAGTTTTAATTTTAGTAGGATTTCTAGGCCTTCAGACCTTCGACCTTAGTTCCGCCTGTGCCATCGGCGGCGCATAGGGCATCGACAAAGCATCTCCATTCATCGTGCATGGACGACATTGCGATGATATCCTCCATTCATCTTTCAGTGAGCTTACAGCCATCTTTCGGGCCCAGTCCAATATTCTACACAGAATATTCTTTGGGCGACCTCTTCTATGCCTACTGTCAGGTTTCCAGATAGGCATTTAAAACACTAGAAAACTGTGTTCAAAATTGTATTCACTAAGTGTGGCAACAAGGAAGAAAAAAAAATCAGTACAAAAAAAAGTACTGAAAAACAGAGCTGGTCGTAAATTGCTGTTAGCTCAATTTTAGGGCTTGAGGCTAAATCTCAGTTATACTAAAATATCAAGTAAAACCTTTAGGAGTACTGGTGCCAAAATGCAGAATGTACTAAATTTTGCCTCCACCTCAGTATTTAGATAAACTAACCGAATAACTTTCTTAAACCTAAATAGAAGTTTCTGTGCTGAAACTAAAAAACAGTAAATCTGATAAAAAAAAAGAGTATTTCGTTAAAATTTGATAAACAGTAACAATAACATTAAAACAAAAAGTAAAACAACAGCAACAGCAACAAAAAAATAAAATAGTAAATCTAATAAAAGGAGACAATTTATGAATAAACTCAGTTAATGTAATCTACCATTACAAACACAATTTCTAGTTTCACTCATGCAGCCGTGCAGTCAGGATTATATTTTGCAAACGATTTAGCTCATTTTTAGGGGATGGAGTGCAGCCACGTAAAGCACATCTTAACCTACAAGATGTAAAAGTTTCTAGAGACTCCTAAATGCTAAATAATTTAATTGAAAAGAAGATTCGCATAAGAAAGTTTTACGAATTTTCTTAAATTAAGTAATACAATATTTTTACTTGTACTTCTAATTCTTATTTCTTACCCTCTTTGTCCTTTATTTTCTTTTCCTTTCTCCTCATATCTTTCCTTCAGTTTTACTGAACTTGTAAGGCAGCGCCTAAACTGACCTTCAAAAGACTAATTGCCCTTCCAGGCAAAAATATAATTTTTAGAGTACCAAGACCCAACCTGACAGCTGTAATTTTCTAAGATTTTTCTTTTGGTTGTTTCAAAATTATAAATATGCTACAGCAGCATCACATTTCTGTCAGGTTTGCCTCTTTGAACCATGAAAGATGAATCAACAAAACTAAATAGTTAAATTAGAAAGCACTAGCAATCTCTAAGCACTAGCAATCTCTAAGTACCCCAGCATAACTACACCTTGAAAGGAAATCTACACCCTCTCAAAATACTTAGGGTTCTGTGTTTTTAACATTTTTTTTTATTTCCCTCAACATTTCGTTTTTTTTTAAGTTAACACCTGCTGCTTTGAAAAATTGCATTGCAGCATTTTATTAAAAAATGAATAACTGATCCTTCCTATTTAGCAATGATATATATATAGCTGTGTTAGTTTCCACTGAACCATTCCAGGCGTTAGATTTGATTTTCACTGCCCTCTGTACTTTGAATAGAAGGTAGGCAAGAAAAAATTTGAATCCTGGTAGTATGAAGATTCAAGAAATTTTTCTAAGAGATTGGTCTGGCTTCAATGATATTCTAATTCTAATAAGAGTCCACATTAGGTCCGGATACTGGGTTTCTGGGATACTTTTTTCCGCTAGAAAGCCTTAAAGTACTTTCAAAACAATATGAGAGGGGGCACAAATACTTAAAATAGAACCAAAATAAATGTGGAATTTACGTTTTAAATGAACATTCTATCGAACATATTATGCTCCTGTCAAAAATTGAATTGAGTCAAAATTGGAATCAGAAAGATCTGTTGAAAGTTGCAGATCTTGTAGAATTTGACCGGCATATACTTTTTTGTTTTTCATTGCAATATTTAATATGTTTCTATTGTTTAATTTGTTTCTTGTTCTATTGTTGCTTTTGTAGCCGGTCACCGAGTTTTGAAAGTTTCTGAAAGTTAAAATCTTGGTAAACCCCGTTAGTTTCGTTTTCATCTTGGATGCTTTCCACCGTCATTTCTAATAGTACTACTAATATAAGGGAAGCTGTTTGCTTGAACAATCCTTTGGTTACTCAGTGCCGCCTTTTTATTTTCACTTATTCCTAGCCTTAGCGACTTTATCTTCTTAAAATTTAATTTCAAACTTATTCTACCACCCTGAACTCGCAAAGCCTCTTTGTGTTTATTCATCATGCTCACATTTTCATCTAAGATGCTTAAGTCATCAGCATAATCCAAGTCCAAGAAAGTTTAATTTTTTTATTTGATTCCGTGTTCTTCCATTACCTTTTAGCATTGTGCTCCTTAAGGATGAGTCAATGAAAATTATCCATATAAATGGCGATAGAAAACAACCCTGTTAAACTCTAGATTAATAAAAAAACCGGCTTCTAACCTCATTTCCTACATTAACTACAGCAGTGTTATTCTCGTACATATCACTAATCACTTTTAAAGTATTCGTCTGGTATCAAACAGTTCGTGGTAACGAACTGTAAGTATGGAGCGATTTGGCTCAACAAACAATAGTAACCAAAAATCTATAAAACGGAACTTTAAATATCAATAGGTATATTAAAAGAATCAGCTTATTAAGATGATTCGAAAAAATTAAGATTCATCAAGTTTAGTGTTACCATCAACAGTTAGAGTTTGTGAAAATTTGCCTGATTTTGAAATAGGGGAGAAATACCCCCTAAAATTAAAGGGATCTTATTGAAAATCACAGCATTAGGTTAAGGGTACTAGAAAACCCTACTGCAGAATTTTCAAGCTCCTATCTTCAAAAATGTAGAATTTTGGTATTTTTGCCAGAAGGCAAATCTGTCCAGAAGGACGGGTGCGTGTTTATTTTTATTTTTTTGTTGTTTTTTTTTCCAGTGATGGTTTTATCGAAACAATAGTCCTAGAAGATCAGGAGAAGGAGCTACTGAACAGAAATCAGAAGTTCTAGTGCCCTTTTTTAAAGTGACTAAAATTTTTTTAGGGTAACTGGGCCACCTCCTACGCCCATTTTTCCCCAAACTTTTCTGATCAATATTTTAAGATATGCATTTGTTCGGTATAGTTGAAAGGTCAAATTATTATGTTTTTGGGTGCGAAATAAGCCCCTTTAGTCTATAGGGAGAGGCCTGTAAGTTATGAAAGTCGCCCTTTGTTAACGTATAGCATCTGTTATTTGGAAGTATCCAGACATTTTTTCTTTGGGGGGGTCTGCTTGGGCTGGATTTCTATAGGGATAATCTTGCTTGAAGAAGCAAATTTCTGGAGGCTGAATATTCCAGGGTAAATGTTGCACTGGGGGAATTTGACAGAATTACTATACGAAATTCTTTTTAATTGTCTTACATTCTCTTTGCCGAATTTTTCATGTGAAGATATTCCAGGGGGAGGGGGCTATTTTCCACATGTTGTGTGTTCTGGGAAGTAAGAAGGGGGTATTTCTGGAGTGATCGAGAAACCGATTAGAGATTGAAGCCTTGTTCAAACGAAAGGAGGCTTAGGAGAATTTTTCAGGCTGAATCGTCGTCAAGAAACTTTACAGAGATGGGTATTCTCAGCGAAGATATAACTATCTGGAGAGAATTTGACGGGGGTGCACTTTAGGTTAAATGCAATTTCCACGGAGGATTTTTCCGTTTCGGGGAGGGATATATCTCATAGAGGGTGGGCCAGAATTACCGGCATTATTTGAAAAAGGAACATAAATTATTCTATATATGAAGGTTGTCCTGTGGTGGCGCAGTGGATTTGGCCTTAGCTTGGTAATACGGGACCCAGAGATCGAATCACGCTGCAGGAATGCATTGCAGGGCCGACGCAGGGACCTTAGTAGTCAAGAAGCGTCGTTAATTCTTAAATCGAAAAATTATATATGAAGGTTTGCCCCCTCCTTAAAACGTTGCTCTTTAAGCTGAAGTTTGACTGTTTGTCCCAATTTTTTAAGAGCGTCTACTGAAACACGGGGGCCTTTTAATTAGAATTAAATAAAAAAATAGTCTTTTTTTTAACTGAAAGTAAGGAGCGACATTAAAACTTAAAACGAACAGAAATTACTCCGTGTTTATATGGGGATGCTCCCTTCTCAACGCCCCGCTCTTTACGGTAAAGTTTGACTCTTTCTCTCAATTCTGCATTATTAAACAGTAAGAATACATGTTACTCATCTGGATTTCTTTTTCTTCAGAGGAATATACAGAAAGTGGGTCACTGGCAAGGACTTGTGAAGGTGAAGTAGCAGTAACAAAGTGTGAAGGGACTTGCAACTCCCAAGTCCAACCTTCTGTTAATCATCCTACAGGATTCCTCAAGGTACAGTTCTCTTCTTTTTTCAAATCCCTAAATCCATATTTCTAAGTCCCTATTTTCAGATCACCGTATTGATACTGAAAACAGAAAAACGTGTACTTTATTTGTGGGAGACTAAGTGCTAAATTTAATTTCAGGAAGGAGGAGAGAGACTAAAGTAAACTTGTTTATACCCCCTTCTTTTTTTTTATAAATGTTCTTTCTTTTTGAAAGATATTATGAACTTTTAAGAACCTAATTATTGTGCTGCGTCCTAAGTCAGTTGTCCCCCCCCCAAGCTGACAAAGCTCTGAATTGCAATATTGTGGCTTGAAGAAGTATGTTCAAAAGACAGAGATAGAAAATAAGAGCTAAAGAAAAATTAAAAATAAGACCTTTATCTTATAGAAGGTATCTTGATAAAAAAAAAAATTAGGTGCACACCCTTGATCTCTTATCCCTCATCCCCCAGAATCCAAAATTCTGAATGAAACATCAAAAGCCGCTTCTGCACCATTTCGCCGCTGCACACTTTTGGGATAATTACCAAAACTGCTCAACTCAAAAGGATGATCGGCAAGGTAATTTATGTTCAGTCATGGTTTGATATTCCTAAACTATATCCCCCCCTACTTCTCCTCCCTTTAAAAACAGTTTGGAAACATTGTCAGCAATTTTTCCTATAAGGTTTGAAAATTTCAATTACGATATATAGACATGACAGTAGCGATTTACTTTCATTGTTTACGAAGAGTGCTTACTTCTTTTTCTTATCTAAGATCCTGAAATTATAAACCAAAAACTTTAGTTTCTAGACAAAAAGCTCCGCGTTAGATTTCTGAAGATAATGAAAAAGTTGCGAAGCTTTTTTTACTACCCATCTTCAAAAGCTGTTTTGCTGAACTTTTTTTCGTAATCTTAATACATATACATTTGTAAATTGGAGTTAATGATTTGAACATTTACTATTTTTAGGAGTGTCTCTGCTGTCGTGAGGGTTTCTTAAGAGAGAGGCGAGTGTCTCTCTTAAAATGCTATGATTCAGATGGCAATCAAATCAAAGGGGAAAGAGGTGTCATGGAGGTTAAGCTTCGAGAACCATCTGATTGCAAATGCCAAAGATGTGGTGAACTAGTTTCAGGCTAGACAAAATGGAATATTTGTGTGGTTTTTATTATGAAATAAAGATGTAGATGATGAAAATGAACTCTTGGAATACTTTTTGAGTCGTTGTTATGATCTACTTTTACACAAATAGTAAGGAAGGTGATTGCATGTCTACGGTGGACGAATACTTTGAAATATCATTGTTCTCAAAAAGAAAAATGAATCTTGAATTTTTGTAACCTTGTAGCTTAACCTGAGTAATAGTAGTTGGGCTCTAGCATAAGTGAAGTTTGAAGCGTTTATTCATAAAATATATAAACTTATTTAGCAAATGATGAAATACTCTTTTCTGGTGACGACTACTATGACTCACCTCATATAATAAAAAAAGTAAACACCGACAAACATGTAGGAAAGCAATAACTTTCTAACTTTCTAACAACAGTCGTCCATACTGGGTACGACAATTTAACGCATCTAGGAAAAGTCACTTTAAGACAATAGTTAACCGGGAATACTCATCCACTGATAACTTGTCCCTGGAAAACTGTACATCCAGAAAACGTGTTGCCGATGAATTTTCCGAGGAAAAACCATATATATATATATATATATATATATATATATATATATATATATATATATATATATATATATATATATATATATATATATATATATATATATATATATATATATATATATATATATATATATAGAAATATACATAGAAAGATTTTTTTTTTGTTCGACCAACAATAAACAAATCAACAACCTGGACCACCCTGTGATACTAGACCAATAAATATATAAATAATAAATAAGTAAGAAATATAAGTAAAAAGAAATAAGTAAGAAGTAAGAAATATATAAGTAAGAAATATAGGTAAGAAATATTATATTTCTAAATAAGAAATATATATATATATATATATATATATATATATATATATATATATATATATATATATATATATATATATATATATATATATATATATATATGGCCTGGCACTCAGTACAAGGCAGTCTTTTTAATATGGATTCTCATTGTCAATGGTCATCTAACTTCAGACAATTTAAGCCTTTAAATTAAGCTGATGCCATAACGTCACCTCTTCTTGATGTCATGACGCTATTCCAGGTTTTGCAAAAATACAAATTTTCCCCTAAAATCCTGACCTATTTAGATCGTTCTTATGGCCCGTAATGTCCATGCTGTTAATATATATATATATATTTATCAATCGTATAGTCAATTTAAAAAAGAAAAATAACTCTAACAATAAGACTTTTGTCGGATGTTGTCAGGGCTTCCTTCCACACTTCATTATAAGTTTGTCGCTCATTTTCAGGGGGTAGCAAAATCTTTGGGCTACGTTGCCTTTTTAACACGATAAGATGCCACGTATAATATACCATGATTAAAAAATAGGAGAATTAAGCCCCAGTAATCATATTCAGTTTGATTGTGTTGTTACATAACTCAGTTAATAAAGCGGGTTCTATTACGCATCCATTCTGAAACATGCACACAAGCGTAACTAGGATAGTTACGTAAAAGAATAACTACTATTTTTCTTTATTTTTGAGTCATAGGGTGGTAAATCTGCTGTCTCAATTGGATTGAAGACTTCTGGAGTAGATTCAATTCTTCCTTTTTCTTTATCTTTTACAGAATCGTAATTTTTATACGATTTGTATTCCCCTGGGAGGTGATCGATAATTTTGTGATGCTAATTTCTTTGTTGATTGAAGCTAAAATAACTCGATCCATCATTAAATTTAAACTTTGTTTAGACAAACATCCTCCAAATACTTTCTCAATTACATCGCCACTGGAAATTGTGTCTTCGGTAGTTCAGACTTATTAAAATCATTTTTAGGAATATTTCTTTTTCCAAGTTCGAGTATATACTTTGGAAATACTTTCTGTTCAGGATCGAAACGCATATTTTTCTCAAAGGAAATACGTGTGAAATACTTTCAAAGCTGACTTTTTTATTGACAAATTGAGGGCTTTAATGCGTGTACTTTGGGAATGAACTGGTAAACGCTAAAAGAAATCACCTCCACCAACTAGAATGTTCCCACAAAATGGAAAGTTTCACAACTTTTCGAACAACTGACCTCTGTAAGCCATACTTGGGAAGCATGGGTGCTCCGTCAAGAAGGAAAACCTCTACTTGAGCTACTTGATACAAAGCGGATGGTGGATGGAAAATGGAACTTTGAAGTCAAAGGTCCTGCGCGTTGTGGCAATAAAGTTGGTACTATTCTCGTACATACCATATATTGTAGTTTGTAATTCAAACTTATGGTTTTCTTTTTTAAGGTTTTTGATTTGTTGTAATCCCTTGTCAAAAATATTTTGCAATTACCAGTTTTTTGCTCTGTAAGCAATTTAATGTCTTCTTATACTTAAGTATTTTCAAATATATTTGATTATTTTAGCAAGTCCGATTTCTAACAACGATTTCTGCTAAGCTTTAAACTGTTGGTTTTCTTTTTTAAAGTTTTTTAATAATGTAATCCCTTGCTAAAATATATACACACATTTTTTGCAGCTAAATGTTGTTTGCTCTGTATCCACTTTAGTGTCTTTTCATGCTGTCATGTTTTCAAAGGTATTTGATTGTTAAATCAAGTCCTCAATTCTAACAACTATTTCTACTAAGCTTCAAAATTTTTGTTTTCTTCTTTAAGGATTTTTGATTGTTGTAATCCCATTTCAAAATACATATAGATATTTTTGCAATTACCAGTTTTTTGTTCTTTCAGCAATTTAATGTATGAAAAGACACATTAGTATGAAAAACTTACCTAGAGGTAAACCCAAAAAACGAAAATTTACAAGTTTTATAAATGATAGTTCGTCGGAAGAAAAAGTTTTTGTTCGACCGCCTAAACAATAAACAAATCAACAACCTGGACCACCCTGTAATATTAGACCAAAAAGGGCAGTTAAAGCAAAGGGCATTGACACTAACCTCACAGTGGGTGAAAATCAACAACCTGGATCATCAAATGAGACAATTTACATAAAGAAATCATAAAAAAGTCAGGCCCCCCCGCGCGCGTAAGTCGTTACGCGCCATTGTAGTTGTGTCCCTGTGTCCCACCTGTGAATATATATATATATATATATATATATATATATATATATATATATATATATATATATATATATATATATATATGTATATGTATATATATATGTATATATATATATATATATATATATATATATATATATATATATATATATATATATATATATATATATATATATATATATATATATATATATATATATATATATATATATATATATATATATATATATATATATATATATATATATATATATATGTATATATATATATATATATATATATATATATATATATATATATATATATATATATATATATATATATATATATATATATATATATATATGTTTTCTACGTAAAACATGCGAATATACAACATTCTTCGCTGTCCCATTGTTTGTGCATAGAAAAAGATTGTCAGGTTTACTGACTCTTGAACATGCAACATATAATTGTCCATGGGAAAAACAATCCGTATTCAGATCTATACCTCATTATTCTAATGATGTGTCCCTGTGTCCCGGTCGTCATTTATATTCCCTGTGTCCCGGTCATCATTTCTGTCCCGGTGTTATATTCCATATGAGTGTCGCGGTCATCATTTATATTCCCTGTGTCCCGGTCGTCATTTGTGCTCCGGTGTCCCGGTCTGTAATTTCTCTTTGAGTGTCCTGGTCGTCATTTATATTCCCTGTGTCCCGGTCTGTAATTTATCTTTGAGTGTCCCGGTCGTCATTTATATCTCCCGGTCGTTATTTGTGTCCCAGTGTCCCAGTCTGTAATTTCTCTTTGAGTGTTTTTTCTTTTTAGTTTTTCACCTTTTTTCTTTTTTCAGTTTTCTTTTTCTTCTTTATTATTCAGCGTCACTATGAAATACATATCGCCGAACCTTTATTTTTTTAACTAAAATCTGCTAGGCATTGATGACCTTATCCAAGTCAAAATCCCAAACCCAATCATCATCGCTATCATTTTCAGTTTTGATATGTTTTGACTCTCGCTGTCCAGGTGGATTTTCATCTAACTGCGCGGTTTTGCGTTCTTTAGCCGCAAGCCTGTTTCCTTGCTGTTCTTGTGATTCCTCGGCACGCTTTGTTTTCTTACTTTCTCTATCAGCCGCAAGTTTTTTGGCATAGACTTTTTGAGCAGCTTCCTCGGCTGTTGCCATTGTAGGTTCTTCAGTCATTTTACAATTAAACATTTTTCCGTCCACGATCTTCTTACAATTAAAAATTTGTCTTTTAACGATTTTCTTATATACTTTTAATGACGTCATCGTCATAACAAACATGACGACCTGATGACATGACGTCACTCGACACACACACACAGACAACTTATTTATATATATACTAGCTGTTGGGGTGGCGCTTCGCGCCACCCCAACACCTAGTTGGTGGGGGCGTATATATATACGCCCCCACCCATATGTTATATATATATAACATATATATATATATATATATATATATATATATATATATATATATATATATATATATATATATATATATATATATATATATATATTCACAGGTGGGACATAGGGACACAACTACAATGGCGCGTAACTAATATGGCGCGTAACGACTTAAGCGCGCGGGGGGGCTTGGGGGGGGCGCGAAGCGCCCCCACCAACTAGGTGTTGGGGTATATATATATATATATATATATATATATATATATATATATATATATATATATATATATATATATATATATATATATATATATATATATATATATATATATATATATATATATATATATATATGGTTTTAACTACGTAAAACTTGCGAATATACAACATTCTTTGCTGTCCCATTGTCTTTGCATATAAATAGATTGTCAGGTTTACCGACTCTTGAACATGCAACATATAATGGTCCATGGGAAAACAATCTGTATTCAGATCTATACCTCATGATTCTAATGATTGCCCTTGAGCTTTGTTGATGGTGATTGCTAATCGACCATTCCCTGTCCCGGTGTCCCGGTCGTCATTTATATCCCCCTGTTTCCCCCGGTGTCCCCGTTGTAGTTGTGTCCCTGTGTCCCGGTCGTCATTTATATTCCCTGTGTCCCGGTCGTCATTTGTATCCCGGTGTCCCGGTCTGTATATACATTCGTTTTTTAGTTTTGTTTTTCTCCTTTTTTTTTTTCCTTTTTTTTTCTTTTTTAGTTTATTTAGATTTTTAGATTTTTTAGTTTTTTTATTAGTTTTTAGTTTTTTTTCTTTTTTTTTGTAGTTTTTACCTTCTTTTTAGTTTTGTTAGTTTTTTTTTTTACTTATGTCCTGGTCGTCATTTATACTCCCTGTGTCCCGGTGCTTTGTTGATTGCTAATCGAACGTTCCTTTTGTCCTGGTCGCTTTCTCTTTGAGTGTCGTCATTTATTTTTTTCTTTTTTAGTTCTTTTAGTTTTTACTTTTTTTAGTTTTTTTTAGTTTTTTAGATGAAAATTTTTTTTAGTTTTTTCCTTTTTTTCTTTTTAGTTTTTTATTGGTTTTTACCTTTATTTTAGCTTATTTTTCAGTTTTTTCCTTTTTTTTAGTTTTTAGTTTTTTTTAGTTTTTTACCTTTTTTTAGTTTTTTTTAGTTTTTTTAGTTTTTTAGCTTTTTTACTTTTTTTATTAGTTTTTAGTTTTTTTTGTAGTTTTTGCCTTTTTTTAGTTTTTTCAGTTTTTTTTTAGTTTTTTATTGGTTTTTACCTTTATTTTAGCTTATTTTTCAGTTTTTTCCTTTTTTTTAGTTTTTTACCTTTTTTTAGTTTTTTTAGTTTTTTAGCTTTTTTATTTTTTTATTAGTTTTTAGTTTTTTTTGTAGTTTTTGCCTTTTTTTAGTTTTTTTTAGTTTTTTAGCTTTTTTATTAGTTTTTAGTTTTTTTTTGTAGTTTTTGCCTTTTTTTAGTTTTTTTCTTTTTAGTTTTTTTGTAGTTTTTACCTTCTTTTTAGTTTTGTTAGTTTTTTTTTTTACTTATGTCCTGGTCGTCATTTATACTCCCTGTGTCCCGGTGCTTTGTTGATTGCTAATCGAACATTCCTTTTGTCCTGGTCGCTTTCTCTTTGAGTGTCGTCATTTATTTTTTCTTTTTTAGTTCTTTTAGTTTTTACCTTTTTTAGTTTTTTTAGTTTTTTAGATGAAAATTTTTTTTAGTTTTTTCCTTTTTTTCTTTTTAGTTTTTTATTGGTTTTTACCTTTATTTTAGCTTATTTTTCAGTTTTTTCCTTTTTTTAGTTTTTTTTATTTTTTATTTTTTTTAGTTTTTTACCTTTTTTTAGTTTTTTTAGTTTTTTTAGTTTTTTAGCTTTTTTACTTTTTTTATTAGTTTTTAGTTTTTTTTGTAGTTTTTGCCTTTTTTTTAGTTTTTTCAGTTTTTTTTTAGTTTTTTATTGGTTTTTACCTTTATTTTAGCTTATTTTTCAGTTTTTTCCTTTTTTTTAGTTTTTTTTTAGTTTTTAGTTTTTTTAGTTTTTTACCTTTTTTTAGTTTTTTTAGTTTTTTTAGTTTTTTAGCTTTTTTATTTTTTTTATTAGTTTTTAGTTTTTTTTGTAGTTTTTGCCTTTTTTTTAGTTTTTTAGCTTTTTTATTAGTTTTTAGTTTTTTTGTAGTTTTTGCCTTTTTTTAGTTTTTTTAGTTTTTTAGCTTTTTTATTTTTTTTATTAGTTTTTAGTTTTTTTTGTAGTTTTTGCCTTTTTTTTAGTTTTTTCAGTTTTCAGTTTTGTCACCTGATCCAGTTTTTTCAGGTGACGTCACCTGATCCACAGATCCACAGATCCACACACAGACAACTTATTTTTATATATATAGATAGATAATTCGTTAGAAGAAAAAGAAGTTTTGTCCCACCACCTGAACAATTAACAAATGTACAACCTGGACCATTATGTAAGACTAGAGCAATAAGGGCAGCTAAAGCAAAGGGTAATGGCAAATTATCTGAAGTAATGAAAATCCAAAATGAAGAAGAAAGAAAAATGGGGTTAGAACATAAGCGACAACGAGAATCAAAACATGTCTAAATTGAAAATGACAGCGCTGAGAATTAAAACGACGATTTTTTGAAACTACCTGAACTATCAAACGTGATAGGACCAAGAAAAGAGCCCGAACAAATTGAATTCAAAAAGGGGTGAAAATCAACAGTCTGGACCAGGGGTGGATCCAGGGGCCGGGGCCTTAGGCTCCACAAGATTTTTCTGGTGCCCTTACTCGCATTCCGTTCTTTTTTTTCTTTTTTTACTCTTTTTTTAAGCATACTTGTCAATTTGATCAATTATTCGTAGGTGATTTACCCAATAACCAAAAAGCAAAGCTTTCCTATGAATGTAAGGAGCAAAGTTGAAACTTAAAAAAAAAAATAATTATCTTCAGCTGGTTCAGTATATATCTACAAAATTGACATAAAATCTTTGATTGCCCGAAATATTATTCTTACGAACATGGAACTTCCCCTATTTCACGAAAACCTGTTGAAAATAAAAGTAGTATCTTCAAGACGTTTCATAAACGTAGTAACACAGTTATAGCCATTTGTCTATTCACAATGACATATTGAATTATAGCATTGTAGCTAAAAGTTCAAAATGGATAAAAATAAAAAATCTGGACACGAGCATAGAACGGATAAGACACGAAAACTGGTGGTTGAATGTGAAGGGGATCGAAGGATATCTCTGGATGTTTTGGTAAAATATCCGAAAATACCCAGGAATCGAAAGGTAAGTTTTGACTAATAATAAACCCCCTCCACCCTTAAAAAATCCTTAATTTTATTTTTATGACTAATTAAATAGCGAATGGCTCAATAGGGCTTTCGTATGAGTAAATATATCTATCGGCTCTGGGAAAGTGGTTGGCTCGACCATTTCGAAGCCGTTGCACATGACCGCGCCTCATGAAAAACTTCTGCTGGCAAAATTATGGATTCCGGGCGAAGCGAGGAGCGTCTAGTGTCCGTCAAAAGTAAGTAAATGACGCAATAGCCTTTGAAATTTGTAGGGCTAGCGGAAGGGTTCCAGCAAAACCCCTGTTTGTTGTAATTTCTGTTCTTTTTAACTTTGACTTAAACGAATTTTTTTTTATCTGTATCAAATCAGTATCTGTAACAAGTCAATATCGTTTATATTTACGTTTGATATAATTAGTTATTTGAATTTCTTATTGTTTTTGGTTTTCATTTTTTCTTTAATAGTAATTTCGTCATTTTCCGAATTATTTTAGACCTTTGTTTCTTCTAGTCTCAAGTTTAATGTTTCGAAAAGTTTTTTTTTAATCGATTTCCATTTTTATGTCCGAAGTTTTATTATTGGTCAATATAATTAATATTTCTCCAGTTTTTCAAGCATTCGGTTTAAGAATTGAGAAGTTTAAGTCTAGTTCTTTAGTTCTAATTACCGTCTTCTGATTTATTTCAACATCCCCCTTCACTTTCCCTGAAAGTCTTAACTAAAAGTCACTAGCTGTTCCTGGGATATAACAGATATGTTTATTTTTATAACCGGGATTCGCTTAGTTATTTTTTTTATTAATTTCAACGTCACCCTCAGAATTATTTGGAAGTTTCAGTTTAATGAACTTAACTATTTCTGAAAATTCACAGACGGCCAGAATGCATATGGTATTTTTTGAAATAATTCAGTATTACAATCCAATATTTCCTGAAAGTTTCAACGCAATAATTTCATTATTTTTATACGCCTTTTAACAACTTCGATTGTCGTGCAGAGCCGTTCCAAGTGTTGGTGGTGCCCGGAAAAAAATTAATTATAGCGCCACCTACCCGATTCATATGTAAGCAAAAAAGTGGAATCCGTGTAAAAAATTTGATCAAAGTGGGCAATCCTCTAGCTAAAGAGATCCCCTTCCCTCCTACTAAGAAGCCCAGGGCAGCTGACCCGGTTGTCCCCCTAGGAACGGCTCAATGTATTGTGTGCTTAAACCGAAAATCCACATGAAAATTCTCTGAAAGTTTCAACTTGATACCCTCCCCAAACTGTTCTTTAAACATCGAACATATGCCGTTTTGAAAATCTCTATGCATACAGTGGCTTTTGATTTTGTCTAACATCTCCCTTAGCTTCCCATTAAAATTTGAAATCAATACAATTCCTGGGGTCACTATTGATGCGACCAGAAACGCCCTTTCGATATCTTGGATGCACCAATTTTCTTTTGGTTTAGTTCAACATTCTCTCAATATTCCTTGAAATTTTCAAACTCCAGGCTGCAGCTAAACTCTTTCAGATCAGTTCAATAATTCTAGTCGCATTAATAAAACTTGCAGTCACAGTCACAATTTCAGTAGTTGTTACAGCACTATTTTTAGAGTCACAATCTCGAATAGTAGTAGGTGCAGCAACGAGTTGTGACATTTGTTATAACATGTTGTCGTACTCACAGTCGTAGTCGCAAATACTCAAAGTCGCAAGTAGCATCCAATTTGTATTCGTATTTACAGTCCCAAGTAGTTGCAGTTGCAAGCACTGACACTCGAAGGTATTGAAAATATGTATAATCGTAGTCGCTAAAAGTCTTTGTCACAGATGGTCATGATAGCACGTTGTCACAGTCAGTTGTAAGTTGTAATATTCACAGTTGAAAGCAGTAGTAGTCGCAAGCAGTCAAACAGTTCGTGGTAATGAACTGCAAGTAAAGAGCGACTCGGCTCAATAGGAAAGAAAAAATCTAAAAAAACGGAATTTTGATATCAATAAGCATATCAAATCCGTTTATTATGCTGATTTCAAATAACTAAGATTCCTGAAGTTTAGTTCAACCCATCAAAAGTTAAGAGCCTGAGAAAACTTGCCTGATTTTTAAATAAAGTTGAAACACTTTCTACAATTAAAGGAATCTTAATGAAAATTTCACCATCAAAACCAGTGTACCAGAAAACACTACCGTAGAAGTTTCAAGCTCCTGCCTGCAAAAATATGGAATTTTGCTATTTTTGCCATTGATAGGTTTTTATTTCTTGTTGTTTTTTTCCCAGGGGTGATTTTATCGAAATATTTTTCCTAGAAGATCGGGAAAGGGTGCATTTGAACAAAAATTAAAAGTTCTAGTGCCCTTTGAGTGAACAGAAAGATTGTAAGTGAACTGGGCCCTCTCCTACGCCCATTTCCCCCCAAACTTATCTGATCAAAATTTTGAGATAGTCATTTAGTTCACATCAGTAAGTTATGGGATTTGTCCATTGTTTACGTATAGTATTTGTTATTCGGAAGTATACATATATTTTTGGGAAAAGGATGGGGGTTGTGCTTGGGTGGATTTCTACAGAGAGAATCGTCTTTGGGGAGGGAAACTTCTGTGGGGTGAATATTCCAGGGGAAATGTTACACTAGGGTATTTGAAAGATTTACTATACGACATTCTTTTTAACTGTCTTACATTCTCTTTGTAAAATGTTTCATGTGGAGAAGTCCGGGGGCTTTTTTCCGTGTGTTTTGATTCCTGGGAAATAATTTCCACGGAAGGGAACATTTCTGAAGTTACCGAGAAACCGATTAGAGATTAAAGTCGTATTCAATTGAAAGAATTTTTCAGGCTGAATCGTATGCAAGCATTTTACAGGAAGGGGGAATTCTCAGTGAAGATGGAACTGTCTGGAGGAAGTTTGACGGGGGAAAGTGCACCTTACTTTGGGTGAAATTTCCACGGAGAAGTTTTCTGCGAGGAGCAGGGGTACATTTCAAAAATGATGAGCCAGATTTACCGGCATTATTTGAAAACCGAACAGAAATTGTTCCGTATATGAATGGTTGCTCCCTCCTCACTACGTTACCCTTTACGCTAAAGTTTGACTGTTTGTTCCAATTTTTTAAGATCATCTACTAAAACACAGTTGCTGTTCAATTAGAATAGGCATTTTATAAAAGTGCTAAAAGCTTTAACGGAAAGAGCAAGGTATTGAGGAGGGGGTAACCATTCATTAACGGAACAAATCAGCCAAAATTAATATCAATTTTTTTTCCATGTACGATATCCCAAATTTGAACATGTATTAGTTGAAAAAGGTTCAAAAATTAAATAAAAACAAGTTTTTTAACTGAAAATAAGGACCGAGATTAAAACTTAAAGCGAACAGAAATTATTCCGTATATGAAAGGGACTGTCCCCTTCTCAACAACTCGCTCTTTGCGCGAAAGTTTTATTGTTTTAAAATGAAGAGTTGTGACAAAGAGTCAAACTTTTGCGTAAAGAGCGAGGCATTAAGGAGGAGACTTTCATTTGCGGAATAATTTCTGTTCGTTTTAAGCTTCAGTGTCACTTCTTACTTTCAGTTGAAAAAAATAACTTGTTTTTTTTATTTAATCACTGCTAAAAGGAACAGTAGCCCTAGTCACAGCCACAGTCAATAGTTTGTAGTCACTAGCATTCACAGTCAGAAGTATTTATTGTCGCAAATAGTGAAAATTGCAAGTTTTCGCAGAGCAGATACAAGTAGTCACTGTCACAAGTTGTTGTAGACGCAAGAAGATGTAGTAGCCGTTGTATGTAGTCGCTGCCACAAATAGCAACGAGGGGCGGCTCCAGGATTTTCTTTAGCGCAGGGCGCATAATAGGTTGCTTCGATAAACTTGCGGACAAGGAAATACCAGCAATTAGAGATAGGTAGTGGAAATGGTCATAAACTTAATCTAAAATTTGGTGAGGGTTAAAGCTCTAATAAATTTGTTGAAATTAAAGTGGTACAAAAATATAAGAAAATAGTGTGTCATAAAAAATACACCCCCCCCAATGAAAAACTAAAAAGCTGTTAACCACCTATAAAAAAATGATATTTAATATTTTCTGCATAATTTTTCGCCTTTGCACTTCTGACCACTATAGCGAGTGAGTTTTTGAGCTTTGTATTATCAAAAAAATAAATAAATAAATAAAAATGGTCCTGAACCATCTTTTGGGGTCATGCATTCTTTGTGACACAGGTCAAACCATTTAGCATGTCGCCTTACTTTGTGGTATCGCTTAGTGATTATGATAGAAATGAAGAGTAGGAAATGAGGATTAAGATTTAACTTTATATTCATAAAAGATGTATTAAACATTAAATATCAATTCTTTCAGGGATGTAACAAGAACAAAAGAACAAAGAGACAGAAATACATAGAAGACATTTAAAACGAGAGTTTTAAGTACAGGTAGTAAAGCATTAACTAGTCGCTATTTCTTTTTAAAAATAACGTTTTAATACAGTGTTAACGTTTATACAGTGTAACGTTTATACAATACAGTGTAATGTTTTGCAACAATGTCAACATTGACCAAATATCAGAAGTTACTAATCAAAATTTCACTTTTCGTAACAATGTAGGGTATCTTTTCACTTTTTGAAGTTCAGTATATTTTTCTTGAGTTACAAAATTTACAGTTTCATAAGAAAAAGTCTATTTCTTTATTTCTAATCCAGCCATATCTATTTATTATACGGTCAATCCTTGCCTAAATATTTTGGTGATTGTTTATAATAGCTAGTTTAGTTATAATAGAGTCCTGCCAGTTTAGAGCTCTTCGTTTGTATTTCCTCGTCTATTCATCCTAAAATATTGAAATAAAGACCAAAATCCTCAGAAAAATATTAACTTCAATAAAGATGCATGTAGGTATGTACTTCAAACTAAGTATAGGAGTCGAAATAATTCTCAAAAAATAAATAATTATGTGTTTGTTATTTATTTATTTGATAGGTATAGATTGAGATTTAAATTCTCAGGGTTTCGAGGTGAGGTAAATTTCTAATTAGTTTTTTTTTTAATCTTGAGATTTCAAGATATTCAATGTAGACGTTTAAATCTCGACATGTTAGTTGAGCACAAAAATTTAAAGCATCGGCTGAGATTTAGCATTAAGTAAGAGAATCGTCAAATTTTTTTGACGCAAAAATGACGTAAATTAAAAATGACGTAAAAATTTTGATCTATAAACCACCATTCATTGAAATATGACTGGATGGTAAGCTCAGCGGTATATATAGCAGTTTATATAGTTTTATGAACAAATATATGCAACCCCTATACAAAAATATAACTATATTTTGTGACTGGTTGTTATTGAGAAGATGAGAAACCCTGAAATAATATTTTAGTTGGATTCCATTTCCGGGGTCAACTCCAGTACTTTGAATTTTCACCTTTTTTTTCAGCATTTCATTAGTAAACGTTTGAAAAAATCGATGGAATTGATAACTACTCCGACCTTTGAAGGCTTATTTCGACTAAGCATCGGCACTGTTTCTGTTTTTGAGAAAAACAGAAACAGAAAAAAACAGTTAGAAAAAAAACAGAACAGAAACAGAAACAGGTCAAACAAAAACAGGTGACCTGTTTCTGTAATCTATTCTGTTTTTCGAAAAAACAGAAAACAGCTGTTTAAAAAAAAACAACAGCTGTTTTAACAGCTGTTTTTCCTGTTTTTTCCTTACTTCTTCTATTTCTAATAGGAAAGAAAACATCTTCTTGTTAAATCCTTGTAGTCACATACAAAAGATGAGCAACTTCGTGTAATTCAACACACTAGCGTATTTTTAGGGGGGGGGCGAAATTTGTCATACAATGTGTCCAATCGGGTGATACCAACGCTATATTCCTTTCAAGCTTAAATGTCATTTATAATTGACAATTTACCCTAGTTGCTCTTAGACCGTTGCTTTAGCAGTAAACCATTGCTCAAAGCATATACCAACACTATATTCACCGCTTAAAGCACGGATGCTTTCAAGCCGAGGCTACTTAGACCGCTGCTTGCTAATATATACCAGACAGACACAGAGTCATCCCATCTAGCTTATGTCCACCGCTTAAGTTAGAGGCTATTTAAACCGTCGCTATAGCGGTAACCCATTGCTCTAAGCAAATACCAACGCTCTATAACGCTCTATGGTTAGACCATTGCTCAAGTGGTAATAACCCTCCGCTACACACATACCAAGGTGTCTAGGTTCACCGCTTAAAGTACGGATGCCTTCAAGCCGTGGCTTGTTGGACCGCTGTTCTAGCGGTAACCCATTGCTCTAAGTAAATACCAACGCTATATTCCTCTTTTATATGGGATTTCATTGAGCCCATGTTTGCTGCTTAAAGCACGAATCCTTAAAGCCGTCAATGGTTAGACCGTTGCTCAAGCGGTAATAGCCATCCGCTACACATATACCAACAGTAGAGACATTGTCATATGGGGTTCCCATCTAGCCCATGTCCACTGTATAGCGTTCAAGCTTCTCTCTCTTTCTCTATCTCTCTCTTTCGCTCAGATTTACCCCGCCGTGAATTAGCATGAGAGGTTGACTCTAGTTGAGCATTGTGGAGTGACATGCATGAGAGGAAAATTTTCAAGTAGTCAACCCGTAGTCAACGGGTTGACTCTATTTTGGCATTGTCAAGGGACATGCATACACGGAGAGGTGTAGCATAAATGGGAGACAGTCACAACGGCAATCAAAGGGGTAAAATTAACCTTGACTGGGTTGCCCACTTAATTGGACAATCTGTCTTAGCTTTTTTCTACAATTGGCCATGACTTTGACTTTTCCCACAACTATTCCCTTTTTGTTTAAATTCAAAAATCAACGGTATCATGGTATCATGCCCGCTAGATGTGCGTTTCGGTACGGTAGGTACGGGTAGGTATCATGCGTTTCGGTATCATGCCCGCTAGATAGCGCGGCATTTGAAAAAAAAAAAGAAAGAAAAAAAACAGAAAACAGATAAAAAAAAAAACAGAAACGGAAAAAAACAGATGAAAAAAAAACAGAACAGAAACAGAAACAGGTAAAACAAAAACAGGTAGCCTGTTTCTGTTTTCTGTTCTGTTTTTTGTAAAAACAGAAACAGAAACAGGCAGAAACAGGCAAGAAAAAACAGAAACAGAAAACAGAAACAGTGCCGATGCATAATTTCGACTCATATACTTAGTTTTAAGTGTATACTTTTAAGAACCTTTATTAAAGTTCAGGAATTTCTAAAAAGTTTGGCCTTTCTTTTAATGTCTTCAGATGAACAGAGGAGATGATATGCCTTATTATGCAGAGCTTTAACTAGATGAAAATAAGCTTAAAGTGGCCACCATTTTTTCAGCGAAATACAAAACATAAAGTAATAATATGTTTGCACTTCTCATACACTCTGTTTTCATACTTTCTGTTCTAGAAATCCCCTTCAAAACAACGATGTTGTAAAAACCACCCCGCTTCGCAGAAAAAGTAAACGCAAATTTTATGACAGCCAAAAAAACTAATGATATCAATTTCTTGTCTCTGTGCCATAGCAAGACTCGAAAACAAGTTTTTGACAGTAAAAAGAAGTTTAAATATTAAGTTTTTCAGCCCCGTTGTAACAGCACAATCTTGAAATATCATTTTGACAGCCTAAAGAAGCTGGAATTTTAAATTTCCCCTCCTTGTTACTACGAAATGAAGATTTTCACCTCCCAGTTGGCTTTTGTCGTAATACAGACAGATTCCCTTGATACATACTTTTAGGCGGTACACGTTATCAGTAAAATCTTACAGAGACCACACAAAGTAACTGAAACTTTGTTTCAAACTTGTTTGTGAAAAGAAACAGTCTTATCAATTAAAAACTTATTAAAAACTCAACTACTAAAAACCAATTACAAAAAATAACTTTCGTCCCAGCCCCAACCGTAGCAAGCGGTCACAACCGCAAATCTGCCACTACTTTGGGGGGGACCCCCTGGATACGCCACTGAGAGCAACAGTCCTAATCGCAGGTAGTTGTATTCGAAGCTGATAGAAGTTACACTTGACAGTAGTCACAAGTAGTCTTAGTTGCAGTCCCTAGTATACATACTTGCAGTCACAGTGGTAGTAGTAATAGTGGTCTTGTAGGTTTCAAGGTAATACCCCTGACGTTTCACCTTAATACCCTTGGTCTTCTCTGATACCCCCAGGATCAAACATTGCCCCTCTTTTCCAATCATAGTAATGTGTGTAAACAAAAGCGAACACTGTATAATTTATTATAATCGCCTTAGGGTGGTTAGGGACAAAGGATCCCCAAAAGCATAGTTTTTAGACCTTTTGAATATTATGAACAAATTAGTAATTTTAGAATTTTGATAAGCATTGAAGAGACATACACAGATTAAGTGAAGTCTTTTTGTCCTCAAAGCACTGTTTAATATGTCCGAAAAGTTTCAACTTATTACCCTTCGTTGTTACTAAGATATTGCTGACGCGCTTTTTTGAAAATCAGCATTCACATAATGTGTTTTGATTATTCTAAACATATTCTGAAAATAAGTAATAGCAAATAAAATCACAGAAAATAAGTCACAAGTAGAAGCATTCATAGTCGCAAAACTAGCAGTCACAGTCGCAAGTTGTCGCCTCCTATTGCTAGCCATAATGAACACAATTTCTTTTGATTTAGTTCAGGATCCCCCTGAAACATTCCTTGAAGTTTCCCCTTAACACCCATAGCTTTTTTGGAAACACACATGATTAAACATTGGACTATTCCCCAAAGATAAATCCTGTACATAAACAATAAGGAAATTACATAGTTTCAATCTTTACCTCAGGCAAGGTCACATAAAATGTGGATGAGGTTTTGTCACATCAAAATTCTGTCAATATCTGTGGAATGCAAACAACGTGTAAGACGAGCAATCATTAAGATTTCTAAATATCTTAACAAAAATGCAACAAAAACAATAGAAACTTGAAATGACTTATTTTGAAGTCGACGAGATTATTTTGCGGTAAT
Source organism: Artemia franciscana (assembly GCF_032884065.1). Classification (NCBI taxonomy): domain Eukaryota; kingdom Metazoa; phylum Arthropoda; class Branchiopoda; order Anostraca; family Artemiidae; genus Artemia; species Artemia franciscana. The sequence goes on from NC_088870.1 coordinate 42,722,290, forward strand.
ATAAAATCCTTTCAATAGACATATTTTATAATTCACCCCCCCCCTTCCCAAGGAAGCATGAAGGAGTTGGAATCTTGCCATTCATTATGAAGAATTATGCCCTAAATTTTAGACATGTGCCAGCAAAATTGACCTTTCTTAAAATAGATGTTTACATTTTTAGCGGAAAATATATTAATAAATTAAGAATATTTTAAAGAAAAAGTATTAATATTTTAACACTTGGCCAACCTTATTCACAGAATTTTGGATGTAGATTGGTCATAGTACAAAAGAAAAAACACAGAACACATGGTCAGGGCTGTATCCAGGCTTTTTTGGTGGGGGGGGGGGTTACAACAAATAGACTTTAAAAAACATCAAAAATTAGTTAATGTCCAGTTTTGTAGCGTTTTTAAGAGCCTGACAAACATTTTCAGGAAGGGTTCAAATCCCCTCCCCCTGGATATGGCCTTGCATATGGCTAGTTGTGGAAAAGAAAGAGAAATAGTTAAAATAGTGAGATCTTGAATGAGCTCCGAGACCCTCCCCTTACGTAGGAGCTTGGTCTCACCTGCAAATGTATGACTAAACAATTTCATAATTATTCATTAGACAAATTTATTTCATTTGAAATTGAGAAATAATACACAAATATCTAATCTGTGTTACCGTCTTGATATTTGTGAATCTTTCTGATAATGTCTGTGCCTTCATTTTGATCGTTCCGATTATCACCAAAGTTGGCCCCTATCACAATAACAACTGAATTTGACACAACTATGATCACTGTAATTATCATCACAGCCAACGCTATTGGTATAAATATTGACAGAAGAAGTCCTATCGGCAATCCTAAGAGCAAACTTTTAGGAAATTTGGAGGGTGAATCATACACTATTGAATATCCATCATTGAGACCGATTGGTCCAAATTGAGGCAAAGCTGAATCATATCCAAACCCTCCGAGTATCCCAGGTACTGGACCGACTGCAGGCGTAGGGACGGTAAGAGTCCGTACCTCAGTCGGAGTTGCAAGCACAAAATTAGGAGTAACATTCATACCACAGAAGGTCAAATACTAAACCAAAACTTACGATATTTTGGAAAGTTAACATGTTAATGGGTCATCAAACATCCTTTTGGGTGGCCTTTTGCAATCCCCAATGTCATTTTCATTCATGTATTCTGAAAGGTTTAACTTCAACCAGTGAGGTTAAATTAGCGATTTTTCTTCTATGATTAAAAGTTCTGATTAAATAATTATTCATATTAAGAGACTATCTTATTTTTTGCATTTCCTGTTTTTCACGTAATCTGTGAACTTGATTCATCGTCTCAAATTTTTCTGTAAGCAGATATTTTTTGGCCTCAAAGCCCAATCCTATGTTCCGATATCTCCGGCTTAGGGAGGATAATCTTTTGAGATCATTGAAGAAGGGGTCAACGTATAACATTGGGGCGAAGGTCTCACTTAACGCCCTTCAGCCTTATCGGACGAAAATCTTTGAATGACTCAAAACTACCTACACTCGTTGTTAATCACGCGTCTTGTATGATTTTGCCCTAAGAGTGACAGCTCTAGGAACATTTTTTATTTCCCTTTCTAAGGTTCTGATCAAAATGATTACATTATAATTTTCATTCAATGCCATATGAGACTGCGGATATGTCCCAGGGCACATAAGGTGTTGTTTAATAATAAATGAACAAGGGAGAAGGAAAAGACCGTATCCAGGATTTCTGTTCGGGGGGACGAGGGGTGGATTATACCAAAAAATAAAAAAAAACGCAATACAATTTTGTTAATATATTGTTACTTACGTACGAGTCGGACAAAAATTTCGGGTGGGTGGATTCAAACGAGATAACCCCCCTTTGATGATGTCCTGGAGAAGGATAACTCTTGACAAAGTCAAAGTGATTCGGGTCCTATATTTGTGAATGACTTCAGACCACTTAAACAGCAACGTTAGTGGATATAAACCGTTATGTTTGAACTACAGGCTTCGTAGAAGAATGGGTCTGGGCCCTGCAACTAGGTTTAGCAAATATTTGTCTCATCCTTATCTCAACAAGAAGTTATACAATCATTAATAGTTAAACAGGTCTTACGGTCCTTTTCAATCCTTCAGAAATCGATGGAAAGATCTGTAAAAAGTGGCTCTCACTTTACGCTAAACAGAACATCTTTCTTTTTTTATTACAGGAGAAAATTTTTAATAGTTAAGTGAAAAAAAGATTACCGTAAGAGTTTTATCATGTTTTGTATTGTTTCGTCATGCATGCCTTACACGAAACTTCCCTAGAATGAGGGCGAACCACTCTGTCGATTGATGTCAAGACGGGGTCAAAACTCAACAAGGATCGGAGATTCACCCATTCGGCTCCACGGGTTGACAATTTTATTTGCGAAGATAAAATTTATACTTCTTAAGCTAAAGTATCCCTGGAATGCTTTTGGAGAAATTCCTCTTTTTCTTACCAAATTGTCAAGATGGATCAGGTAAAAGTCTATTCTAGGCTGTATCCAAGCAGGGGTGGGCTGCGAAGCTCTCTCCCTCCAAAAAAATTGATCGGACTCGTAAAAATGTAACAAAACTCACGTGGACCAATATTGTGTTCTTTACGTTTTTTCACCCCCCCCCCCAAGCAAAAAGTCCGAGACACGCTTAGCGTGTTTTACCAAGCATTTGTTTTATCGAACACTTTTGCCGATCGTTTTTTTGCCGTTGCTACGCAAGCGCATAAACTCTGGTCGGTAAACGTTCTACCATTGCAACATCAGTTGACCTCAATCGATCTGAGAGATAGTAAATAGATCTAAAACAGTGAAACAAGATTTTTTTTTTCATCCATAGTGTTGTGCATAGCTTGAATAGAGAAGATATATTTTACTGAGCAGTTTTTCAACGAACATTGTGTTTTTTATAGAAAATAATTGTAAAAATGACAAATTTGCACCCTCCCAATACACCTTACAAAATCCATTGTATCCCCTATATATTCATATAAATTTATTACACATACAGGCAGTGGGGGAGGAACTGGAAGCTATTTTAAAGATCAATAGGTAGAAGTTTTAATTTAAATGAATTCAATTTTTTTAAATGGTCTATTGTTTAAGGTACATAAATTATGATAAATGGATTTTGATTTGTTCCGAGTCGAAGGCAGGGGCTAATTTGGGCCAAATCCTCTGACACTTCAAACTTCCTTGAATTTCTGGACACTTCCAAATAATTAATTAGTTTCTTAATTTATAACCCCCTTTACAGGAAATGAAGTGGAGTAACACAAGAAAAGAGAAAAAAAAATACATTTAACATCAACGCAAATAAATAAATATTACACTTAATGCGCTATGGCTACCCGGATAAGAGGGTGGTTAACACCCAAGGTGGCATAAATATTCTCTTGAAGACGGCTACTTTGTCCGACAAAACAACTTACAATATCTGGAGCGCCAAAAATCCGCATAATATTTCTATTACTATATCTGCGAGGCAGATATAATAAAAACTTGCAATATCGGAGACACATTATTCTAATATCGCCAATATCCCTTGGTCAAAAAGGGATTTAGTCCCTTCTTTCGATACCATTGCACCATTTAGTTTAAATTAATTTTGTGTGTTTTTATTTAGGTTTTAAAAGTATTGACAATAAACCTCATAAAAAGATCATGACATAGCACTTTTAGTTTCTACCTAACGTCATTTTCGAAGGTTTTCAGACTATATTTCAAAACTCAAGAATTTCGTTTTCACATTAATTCTATAATCGTAATTATAAAAAAGGCCTGTTTCTGAGTTGGTTAGCACGCCGATTCAGTTATAAGAGTCTCATCATTGCTGTTCCCTAGTCAACTATAAATGAATTTTTTTTTTCTCACTAGCCAGATTGTTTTACATGTTTTTTTTTATTTTATTTTCGGTCACTACGACCTCGTTCTTTATTAGATTGCAGCTATCCCTGCAACCATAAAAGAAGAAATTACATCCCATAGCTATCAAATGTCTGCGTTTGGGGTCATAAATCAAAACAAACTACATGCGAGCAGGTTGTCAAAAAGTTGTATCATTATGGCTGCAGCATTACTTTAAAGAGAGGCTTGGTTAAAAGTCTTGGCACTAAAATACATCCAATATTGACAACATGGTTCATTCTTTAGAAGGTTTATTTAAGAGGCGTAAATTTTTTATGGGGCATGGGGGCAACTGCCCAGAGGCGCCATTTGGGGGGGGGCAAATTCCCACCCCAAATTTTCCAGGGGGCCCAAGATTCCACCAAAAAGGGTCCTTTGCCGGGCATAATAATAACAACATTTGCTATTAACCATTGTAAACTTTGAAAGCAGGTTAGATACATAATCTAATTCTTAAGTTCTGCCAAATACCCGTTTCCTAGATGATTATATTAATATTATAAATTCTGAATATTTGCAGTAATTCCTCTAAGCTGATAGACTAAAATAGGTCAGTTCCTGGCCTTTCATGATGGAATCGTTCCTCGTTATCTTCCAATTGCACTACATAGAAGCAATTAAGCCGCGACTAGACCCCCCTCTGTTGGTCAGAAAGGACGACCTTGAAGAATTCAAAAGATCACCAAGCATCGGAAACAATTTGTGACAACTTTGACGCTAGGAAAGAATTTCATCGAATCTGGAAATTGGACTACTACTTTGGCGGATGAAATGAAGCAAGAATACTTCAAAACTTTTGACCGTCTACTAGCCGAATTGGACAGAAGGTTCGCAGATAACTTGCCAGTGCTGATTACGTTCGAAGCCTTGGATCCAAGCTCAACAAAGTTTATGGACACAGAGCTGCTCAAGCTTTTCTCTTCTCTTTACGGCGAGCTGGATATTGACAGCATTCTTCTTGAATCTCAAGCTGGTATTGCCAAGCGTTTCTTGCTCAATGAGGAGAAAAAGCCGGAAAACTTCCTAGACATTGTCGACCATCTTCAGGCATTACCAGTGGCTTACTCAGAAGTAATTAAAGTACTTCGTATTGCTGCCACACTTCCTGAGACAACAGCGAGCAATGAGTGTTTGTTTTCTAGCCTAGAAATAGTGAAAAACTGCCTGCGGTCTACAACAGGAAATGATCGTCTCAGTCACCTCCTTTTGATATTTGCAGAGAAGGATTTAGTAAAATATTTGGACTACAACCAGCTTGTTGACGATTTTGCAAAGATGAAAGCTCGGCGGTTCCCCTTATTACCTTGAATGTTGTTATTTTTTTCTTGTTATGTTTTTCCTTTTTGTAAATATATTTGATCTGGAAGATTTCTGCTGAAGGGACACTGAGATTTTGGTTACAACCCTCAGCATAACAATGAAGGTTACTTTCACCGACGTATTGTTTACTTAAATAAGAAAGTTTCTCGCTGAGGAATGCCAGCCTGTAGTCTGGCTGAATTTTCCACTTTCAGTTTAATCACTTAACCTCGTTGATTGTACTCTTCGTTGTTATAATTAATCTTAGAGGTCAATGTGGCTGAGTTCCATATTTGGTTACAGTACATTTCCAAGCAACACACGGGTGCTGAAAATGCATTTTTACTTAGAATATTTGATCAATGTGCTGCCAAAACCCGGATTTTTCTTACGCGACACAAAGTGAATCGAGGGGGGGAGCATATGGAGTTCATACCCACCCCAAGATTTGGCCCAAATGGCGCCTCTGCAAGTGCCTCCCTACTCAAGCCAAAATTTATCGTCTTCAGAAATCTCGTCGAAGCTAGGAAAGGCCTGAATAATTCAAGCATCCACAGAAAAAGGTCAGTTATCTTTTTTACCCCCCCAACAAAATCCTGAATACAACCTTGAATGGTAGTAAAACTCTAAAATAAGCCAACTCTAGTTTCTTTATATGAAAAGTGACATATATTTGTGCACCGTAAGCCAATTAGGCAAAGTACTTGCACTGAAAAATGACAGAGTCAGTTCATTTTATGTAAATAGTTGTTCAGGCTGTGTTCAGGCCTTGCGGAAATCCAAACATCTTACTCCCTAGTCAATTCTTTTTCAAGGGCGGCAACTCGGTCAAAGACAAAGTTATTAGTTTTCTTCGTCGCTTCAACTAGATTAACATCAGAAGGTTAACCTAAGGGGTTTTTCACACAAAATTACGATTAGGCCCAGCTTATCCTTAGCAATTCTTCTTGTAATTACTTATACAATATAATTTTTATACATATATTTATTAACCGGCAGTTTGGTGTCTGCACGCTACTTATTCTCCAGACTCTGTTTAAACCGATTGCAACTAACTAATTTTTCACTGAATCGGTCAAGAACAATCCGAGTGGGCAGTCCCTTGGTCAAATTTATGCATTCTCACGCGCTCCAATTACAGCTGCATGTAGCCTTTTGAGGGGAATTTTTGACTTCGGAACACAAATATGTAAAGTATTTGAAAGGACTGCAGCCAGCAAGTAAATATGATAGAAATAAGTTTCTGATTGTTGAATAGAATATTTTTGCTCTATTTTTATATACCCCAATATAACAGTGTCAAGTGTAGCAATCTAGAATGCAAACCCGAAACAGATTTTATAATTATTTTGGAATTATAAAAAAAATAATTGTCAGCTTAAAGATTTGATTAGATCAAAACATTCACCAGATTTTTTTTTCTATCTGTTGAAATGCAAACCACCGAGATCACTAAGTCAGGAACGTCAGGCAAACTCCAAAGGTTTAACATGGAAGGTATAGGCAGATTAGTGAAGTATTAGGTAGCTGTAACCACTGTTACCGAAAATTGTCGACGGAAGGTCGCCAAGAAGTATGGAGATACGGAAACCGTTTATATGAATCCAATTATGCTAGGTGTAGGTAGTTGTCATGTGTAATGACTCTCTTATCCGAATATAAATTCATATATACAAATACACAAGCATCACTCAAGCTTTAGAATTTTTTTCTATGGACCTGTATATATAAATAAAATGAAGTAAATTGGTCACTTCGCTGCAAACAATTATCTAAATTTTATTTGTGTAAATAGGTCTGCATGAAGTAAAAACCCAAAAACATGAACTTTTAATTTATAATTTCCACAATTTTGTACCGCACCATGGCAAATAATGATGACCAGACCACAGGCGCGTACACAGGAGAGGGATTCAACCCCCCAGACTTTGCAAAATGCTTAATTTTCCCTGCGAAATGTTTAATTCTGCGGGTTTTTAGTTATTATTTTGCAGCAAACTGTAGGCTAAAAGCAATCCCCAACAACAGCGGAGAGAAACAAAAAAAATATAGTTTATTGATTAGAGTTAAAAACAAAGTCAAACTGAAGGGTCTTCATATTTGCTTCCATGAAAACAACGAAAACAATTTCATTCAGTTTTGAAATTTAAACGGAACTAATGAAAAATATTTTAGTTATTTTCGATTATCGAAAGCAAAAAAGGGATTTCCTTACGTGAACTGTGACTTTTGTCTCCCATAGAAAGCAAAATTCCGTGCAAGTTTTTGTGAAAAAACTCCTGATAATGACACTCCTTTGAGTAGGTATATAAAATATAATGAAAATAGTGCATTGTACTGGGGAAACAACATGTACTGGGGTTACTTAATATTTATTTAAGCAGCAGTTTTTCTGGTTGGATAAACTGATTTTTCGAATTCTTTATGTAAAACAATCAAATGGAGTATTTGTTTAATATATTTCTTTATCAAGCAGTTTGAATGCAAGATTAATAATCAAATCTCGACTCCGTTTGAATTCAACTGAATTTAAACTTCCGTTTAATTTAGTCCATGAAAACAATTCCTTACCTTAGACCTTGTATCTGCCTTTGCCCCCCTAGGCCCTCATGGGATCAAGAAAGATATACGCATCTTCAGTAGGTATCTTTACGTATCTTCATAAGGGAGATTCTAATTCCCAATACGGTATTTGGTCATAAAATTGACCAGTTAACATAGTGTTCATATAAAGTAAGACAGTCAACCTTATTGATTATGATGTAAATTACCAAAGTAGAATCAATACTAGGATATACAGGTGTGCTAATGTTAAGAGTAAATATCAAGACCTAGTAGTGCCTAAAGTTAATCAAATGATGAAATTTAGCAAGGTAACTACGTTCTGGAAAGCTGTGACACTGTTAGAATTTAGGATAGGAATTTAAGAGGAACTTTCCAGAAGCAGTTGTATATGTGACTGGAGAGCTTAAAATTTGACCATGGATATAATTGCCGAGGATCTGGAAGGTCCAGTCAGATATCATAATACAAAAATGCTGTATTGGCAAGTTAAGATACTGAGAGAAAATGGCGCCAAAGGCTTTGAAAGAGCATGGAATCAACTGAGAAGGTAAAATTCTCCTTCACTTAAGTTGTGTAAATAAACTGACTGTCCTAGATGGAAACGTTAGAAAAATGAATAAACTTTTAGAGGTTTGAGGATCTGGAGTGCTAGAATAGGGCGCTTAGCCTCGGAATAAGCGAAGGTAAAGAGGTGATGAGGGTAACGAGAAGATCCAACAAGTAAATTGCTTTATTTACCTAGGTAATATTATTAGTAAACATGGTGGATACAATGAAGCTGTTAAATGTAGACTAGCCTGGGCCCAGGTTTTTTTTCCAGTAGAACAAAGTTTGAAGAATAGGAAGACAGGTCATTGAAACAAGACTAGAATATTGGAATCTACAGTAATAACAGTGGCCAAGTGTGGTTACGAACCATGGGCGCTCCGAAAGACGGAGGATTCATTTGATGTTTTCCAGAGGAATTGTCTACGGATTGTTTTGGGTGCTCGTTTGCCTGACCGTAGTTCAAACATTAAAACTTTTGCGATAAATATACTTCTCTTCTGCTTTCTAGATTTAACGAGAGAAAGGTTGAGACGGCTAGGACACGTTCTACGGATAAAACATTGCCAAAAATTCTCCTTTTCAGCCGACCATCTAGGGTCAAACGAAAAGCAGGTCGTCCCCAAATTGGGTGACAGGTGTCGCAAAAAAGGATTTAAGGAAAGTTGGGACTTCTCGGAAGGGTACATAGAGCGAGGCTTTAACTAGATTGGAACGGAGGAGGAGCGTGTGTGGCTGTGTTGGCCTCAGGAGGCTTGATGCTGCAGTGAATTGTTGTTAGCAGGCAATTCATGTTTTTACAGAGCGCTTTTTACAAGAGTAGTAGTAGTATAAGAAAGAAACGCACTGTCATGAGAGAGCATGCTCTAGAAAACTAGAGGATCCTTGCTAGTAAATTGTTTTCCAGACACCCTCACGCTTTCTCTCCTCCTTTGTGCAGTCCCGCCAATTAAACTGAACGAACGATTTTTGGAAGATTTCTAACCAGCAATATGATTTCTTGAAAGCCTCTCAACTGATATAAACTACTTCAATCTTCTTCTCTAGTCTATGGGTTAGCGACCCTTCTCGTCTATAAAGGTACAGGCGCTAGCTGGGATCAACCACCCGACCCCGTTTTTCTGGGTAGAGATCAATCCACCATACCACCACAGGCATTTCATTCTTCCTTTAATTGTCAATCAGCCTACAGATTAGCGACGCTTCTCGATAACTTATGTGCTTGCGCCAGCCCAACGGCAGCTAAGATTAACCCCCCATCCCATGTTTCTGAGCAGAGATCTATGCAGATGTTGGCAATACAAACGAAATGTTGGAACTTTCGGGAGTTGTCACTTTGCTGAAAGAGAGACAAATCAGTGCTTCGCATGCGAATAGGTGATTATCCCTGGTATCATAGATCGGGGACTATAATACTCCTAAATAGTTTTCAAGTTAGCTTACTCATGAGCCTGCGAGCGTTATGTAAAGTCACCAGCAGTTCAAGTTTTTACAGAGCGCTTTTTACAAGAGGCTAGCCGAGCAAGTGCATCATTTAAACTGAATATTTTACCAGGCGCTTGTGATAAAACCGGCTTCTAACTTGTAAAAGCCTTAAGCTAAAAATCTTTCTTTTTTTAACCACTTCAGTGAGATTTTAGAGGTTTAGCGAAAAAAAGTTATCAACGAGTAGAATCGCATTTTTATAATGTTTTGCCATACATACCTTACACGGAAGTTCTCAAGAATGTGAGCAAATCTCACTAGCTCAGCGACATCAAATTGCTTAATCTATATACAATGCCATTTCCATGGTTTATAGAGCCATGGATTATAGAGATTATTCGATGGAAAACAAATTTAAGCTATGCGCGTTCTATCGATAAAGAGCCAATTTATACTGCTTGAGCTGGATCATACTTATAATACTTGTACAAAATAGCTTCTTGTTCTTTCCAAATGGTCAAAATGAAAAAGCGATGGGGCTATTTGATGATTCAAAAATATACCTCCTTTATTCCACCATAAAGAAGGCGTATTCAATATAATCAGTCAAGAAGGGTATGATATGTTAAAAAATAGTCCCCCCTCTCAACACAAGAATACAGAGCCGTCTAATGCCTCCTGTTCAATTCGTCACAAAGTCGAAAATGATTCAAAAATATACCTCCTTTATTCCACCGTAAAGAAGGCGTATTCAATATAATCAGTCAAGAAGGGTATGATATGTTAAAAAATAGTCCCCCCTCTCAACACAAGAATACAGAGCCGTCTAATGCCTCCTGTTCAATTCGTCACAATTCGCCTTAAGAGTTTCAAGAATTTTCAAGTTTTCAAGAATTTTTCCGAGTTTATTGATGGAAGTCATTATAAAAAAAAATGGAATTTTTCTTGCACACACTTACTGTGAACAGTAATATAAATCAAAACAGAAAAAATCAGCCCATTACTTATGAATTTTTCTTCTTGCTTCTCGTCCCTTACAAATGAATTAATCTTCGTCTACATCACGGCTTGCGCTGCGGCTGCGGGGACGACGGGGGCTCCTTGGATCTTCATCCCCACTGCAATAGGAAATAAATAAAAGGACAAGGAATATGCTGCGTGACCATAGTTGGCCACGTTGAAACCTAAAAAGTACCACTCTCCTTAATTTTTATAAACCAGGAGAGACATTCTAATCTACTATTTGCCCCCCCCCCCCCCCAGCATCCATGAAAGCCATTCCCTAAAATTCCATTCATGTTTAGTTTTTTTAACTTAGCATTTGCACTGAATTTTCATCTGGATCTTAATAGTATAAACAAGCGTGTACGCATAGCTGAAAAGAAACTTCCATAGCCCTGCGAGAAAAAAGAAAGAAAAAAAGAAAGAAAACAGATTCCAATGTAGCAAACAGAAGATCTGTCTGCAGAAACTGAACAGTAGAAAATGAAACATCTAGGGAGAGTTATCCCCCCTCGTGTACATTAAAGACGAAAGTGGTAGAACATATGCTGTACAGGGCTTCTGTGAGGTACTTAATACATCGCTGCTATTACAAATAAAAATTGTATGACATTTTCAATCTCCGAGGTGAAGGTGAAAAGGTGACTGTCCAAAGGCAATTGTAGAATAAGACTAAAGGAGAACTAAAAGGTCTACATAATATTTCGAATCTATGTGGTAAGTGTAAAAAGGTAATTCTTCAAGGTAATTCTTCAAAGGAAAATAGGGAATAAGATCAAAAGAGAGCTGAAATTCGTACGTGTCAAAAGGTAATTTGAGAATAAGGTGAAAGGAGGAATTAACTGGTAAATGTAGACGAGGATGATCAATGCACGATTATCAATGCATTCCCAACAAATCTGCGTAATGAATTAAGTCCACGAACGGTTTTTAGCAACTCAGAGGTAGTTTAATGGAAGAGTAACAGGTATAATCCTTTTAAATTTTTTTGAAATTTTGTTAAAATAAAGTAGAGGACGCAGGTAGCAGACGTATAAACAAATCAAATCCCTAATATTCATTTTCCCTATATTTTCATCATCATTCCTTGAAAATAAAACTTAGCAGATCGTTTTTAATTAATTTTAATGAGGCGTTATTTGGTTTTCAAACCTGTTTGTGTTTTACAGGATGGTCGCCTTGTAATAAGAAGAGCGGTGCTGCTGGTAGAAAACAACGTCTAGAGCCAGAAAATAAAAAAAATGAAGATGCAAAAATTGCCATTTTTTTGCAGATTTCTAGTTCAACCTCTATCTGAGTCACAACCGATCAGCATTCTAATTGGAAATTTTGTTTCTTGCTCTGAAGACTCAAGTGAAAAAACTCAAATTAACACTAATGTACCTCAGATCGACCATGGGCCGTGAACAACTAAATGACTTTAGTTGTTCGACTTTAGTTTAGTTGTTCTAAATGACGTTAGTGTTAATGAGCATAGAACGCGAAGAATTAGAAGCAATAAGTTGGGACGACATAATTAATATATTAGCAGAGGCTAAAGTAAGGAAAGCCACAATTAAATAAAAGAAAAATTATGTTAATAAATGAAAATTTTCATATAAACAACACTTTTTTAAAATTTTGCCTGCAATTTTAGGGAGACAGGGGGGAGGAGGGGTTGCGTTAATAAAGGTTTTGCCTTAGGCACAAGAGCGACGATTTTTAGACGTAACAGTGACGACATTTGAAGGTCACACAAAAGTAAAAATGATGAAAAATACAACCAAAAACAATTGAATATTTTTATTAGGTATCACAAATAAATCAATTCCTCGTATTTTTGAGCAATTGCTGTTTGAAGTCACCAGGTTGCAGAGGATATGCTGCGCCCCAAACAATGATTAATAAGAGAGACGACAATCTAGCAATTACACAACCGTCACTAATCGATGTATCGCTTTAATAATCAGCGTGGACCAAATATCTCGAAACTGTTTTTTTTCTCTCTAGGAAAGTATTTTTTCAGTTTAAGACCAACGACTTCAACAATACCATTTTTAAAAAATTTAAAAAAGGATCAGTAGAAACAATACCCGTTCAAGTGATATCACTTTTGAGGACGCATCGAATGCACAAATGATTTTGAACCGTCATGATGATAATAATGAATTATTTTGACCCATTATATGAGCTAATAGAAAATAGCAGAGTAGCGAAATTAGAAGAAACAACAACACGGACTAGCAAACATTAAAAACAGGAAGAACAATAGGGAATTATTTTCGTAA